>NC_056727.1:250242413-250310693 GCF_019279795.1 Protopterus annectens | reverse complement strand
AGGACTGTAAGGCTGAAGTACTTATCACCAAATTTCAAATAAACCAAAACAAATCTGTATATATCATCTGCATATACCTTCCACCTGGTAATAATATCAGTACTATAGAGAATATCCTAAGCTGGGTGGCTTCTACTTATCCCCAAGAAACTATTATATTGGGTGATTTTAATACTGATTGGAAAACTGTTAAAGCTGATAACCCCTCCTCCCACATTAACCTTCATGGATTCAGTCAAACTATCACCTCTACTACAAGAATCAATAAACCAAACAATAAAGAGAGCACCCTAGACTGGATTCTTATAAATAAGCAAAAACAAACTTATAATGTAGGAACTCTACCTGATGATGTTAGTGATCATACTTTAACCTATATCCTTAGGCATAAAAATGATATCTCTAACCCCCCTATAAATAGAATCATACGTACCAACAAACACTTCAACCCAACATTACTCCAAAATGAACTAAGCGCTTGTGACTGGAACCCTCTAAAATCTCTACCACTTGAAGAAGCTGTCAACTATCTAAACTCTAAATTCTTTTCTTTCCTTGACAAGCATGCACCCAAAAGAACCATCAGAATGAAAGCCAAACCAGCCCCCTGGCTTACCAAAGAAACCAAACAAAAAATCTTACTTAGAAATAAAGCCTGGGCAAAGTGGAGAGCTACCAAAACTACATCTGATCAACAACTATTTAAACAACTGAGAAATAGTACAAAAAAAGCAATATTTAGACAAAAAAAACTACTATTGTAAACTTCAGGACAACCACCAAAATAACCCCCAAAAGTTTTGGTCTACTGTAAATAAACTCCTTTCCCCTGGGCACTCCAATACACCTACCCCACTTCAGGCAGACCCAGACACCCCCCATCAAACTGCCAATGCCTTTAATTGCTTCTTTACAGATACCATACAAACATTAGCTAGCCAACTTACCCAAGATAGCTCAAACCTTGCCACTTCCTTACCCAGTACTCTACCAACTTTCTCTATGCAACCAATCTCTACCACTCTCATCTATAAATACATCCAAAAACTCAAGCCTTGTACCCCTTCTGCTGACCATTTACCTTTTGAATACCTCCAAAAAGCAGCTAAAATTTCCTATCCTATATCCATCCTCATAAACAGAACCATTAAGGAAGGTTACGGTCCAAACATCTGGAAAATCTCCCATATCATTCTCCTTCACAAAGGTGGAAACTCAAATGACTACTCCTAACTACCGGTCAATAGCACTCTTATCACCATTAGCAAAAATCATGGAAAAATGCATTCATCATCAACTTTTAAAACATCTAACACAAAATAATATAATAGCTAAATGCCAGCACGGTTTTAGGCCATCACATAGTACCACAACAGCCCTGTTATCCATTACAGATGTCATAAATAAAAATCAACCAGTGGACAAGGAGGTCCCAGGGTGGGTCCTAGATGTGCTGGATCCTGGTGCCACAGCCAGATGAGGTTGGAGAGGTGGGCCCGCTGTATCCGGCCTTCCCAAATGTGCTATGGTGTTGCAGTATTAGAACATATGTGGGTTATTAATAGTCAACACAATCTAGGATTAGTTATAACATCATGCATAGACATTCCCATTAACCCAAAACAACAGTTTGACCAGTTGCATAGCAAACAGAACACATGCATATATGGAACCACAGTGGCCATTACAACAGCATACAGGTTATATTGGTAGCAACAGGCCACCTATGATAGTATTTCAACATGGAAGATTACTAGAAACACATTTCAATATTTGTTGAACAATAGGACATATGTCCCAACAGTAGGTTTGGTGTAAAACATACCCATTGATTTGTGTGCTTAGAATATTGTTGCAGATATGATGTGGGGAGAGAGAGATGTCAATGAATAATTTGTATATCCTTGCAATACTCAACTTTAATGATCATTGCTCTAATCATTACTCTACAGGTATTATTACAATACCCTATGGCCTTGGTTTGGGCAGTGATATGTTTGTACACAGTGTATACTTCAACCGTCTTATAGCTACATTCTACTTCTCTTACCTGGTAGACCTGTGGGGGGAATGTTTGTTAACACTACCTGACTGTTTCTACACATATTCCCAGATTCCTAGTTAAAATTATGCTATGTATACAGCTTACTTCCACTCCCGGGATTCAAACCATGGCTGCGTCTGCTAAAAATACAACAATTTGTGTTTCATCAGAGTGAGCTATTTAAAAACTGCTGTTTCTTCCTTCAGTGTTTTCTGTCTAAGTCTCTCTTGGTTGTACAATCTGACCTTGTCATTACAACATTCTTATACAGACATTCCTAGACATATTGTTTATGTGGCACAGTGTGAGAAACAGTGGTTAACACAACAGTACTATTCGGATATCAGATCTTGGTGAATGCAACATGTCAGGCCATACAATACCTGGGTAAACACAACCAGTCCAGGATTTAGAACTTTATTGCCAGGCAGTTACACTTTTATTTAAATATTACCTATATGGGACTATTACTGTCAAATTGTCTGGCTTATTCAGTAGAAGCCATACACATTTTTATACTGCCAGATGACATTTTACTCCTTTATATTTATTTTGCCTGACTACTACGAGCAGGATTGTTACTCACCAGTCTCCCGACGCAACTTTTGCAACTTTCTGGCATGGGCTTCCTGGTCCTCAGCCCACTCAGCTGGAGCTGTAATGAAAATAGAGAAACATTTATGCATACCTATCCATCATATACATAGGCTGGACTTTGGTAAATGGTTATTGCTATTAATACTTACACACTGCTGGGACATCTCCCCTCTCTCTTGCTCCTTGGACCCACTGTTCCAAGAGCTCCCTCTTCCTTCGTTTCAAGTCAGCATAGTGGTTCCGGGCCTGCTCATCAGTCTGAGGGATACCAGTGGCACTGGTGAGATCACGGGCGAGACTTTCCCTGGATTCTACTTTATATTGGGAGCAGTGGTACTAGTCCTGCAGCAGTCTCACGTCATGTTTTTTTACCAGGAGTCCTACCATGACCTTGGACTCCTGTATGCCCCAGCGCTGTGCCCATAAGTGCATGCCCTCTTCAACACCTGCCATACTGCCTACTGTGGAGAGCTATAACCAGTTATGAGCTGTATTTCCACCTGTGGGGTTTAAATATGGCCAATTTCCCACCCTTTGCATGATTGGATGGTTTTGAAAATGCTGAGCTAATTTAAGCTACGGGCAAACCTACTTAGCTAAGGTTGGCAGTGCTTAAAGGGGCAGGTTCAGCATTGCTTGCCAATGGGCAAATCCACTTAGCTGGGCTATCCGTTGCTTATTATTCATATGTACACAATGCTTATACCCGGTCAGCAATGCTTAACATTGCTTATGTTTTATTATACTGGTCTAAAACTTGTATGGGATTAAATCTATATTATGCAATGAATGATGAATCATCTACCTTCTCTGACATCCCCCAATGTGCTGTAATTAATTTATTCTTGTGTGACTATACTGTATGAAGCACTTGTGTTTATAAGGAGGTTTCACTACTTTATTACACTGACAGCTCACATCTGGGCCTAATACACTACTCTGGCTGAGAAAAATAAGTTACTTCCTACATACATATACAAATAAATTACAATTGTAATGTTTACACCTACAAAATGGAAATGGCTTGGGCAAGGATCGAACCACAAATGACTACATGTAAGGCATGCACTCTAACTGCTACACTATTGCACTTATGCTTATGCTGGATGTCTATTGCTTTTTAACTTATCCTGCTGTTACAGCTGGACTAATAGTAGCTAAGCAACGGGCACACCCACACAGCTACACTTAAAGTTTATTGCATATCTCAAAAAAATTTTTTATTTGTTGTATTTTTTAATTTGTTTGTGTCTTTCGGCTTTTCCCGGTTAGGGGTCGCCACAGCAGAACTCCGGTCCGCTAATGATTGGCAGTAGATTTTTTTTACATGCAGAGTTTGCCAGCCCTGACACACAACCTTCAACAAAGGTATGCCCATTCATGCATGTTTCCACACAGAAGACGCTCTAGCTGAGAATCGAACGGCACAACGTCTTGCTGTGAGGCGACGCTATCGCAGCACCACCACCACATATCCATGTAAATTCTGAACCTGTTATTCTAGCAACCTTCTGGCTTTGTAGGGATGATTGTCCCTTATGGCTTTGTACAGATTCCTTACTCTGATGGGTTGGGAGGTGTACTCTATGTGCTTATGCTAAACCTGTTATTCTATCAACTTTATGGCTTTGTAGGGACAATTGTCCCTTATTTCTTTGTCCAGATTTCTTACCCTGATGGGTTGGGGGTGTTATGAGCATTCTAGTTTGTTTTAAATTGCCATATGGCAATTCTAGTGTGCAGGGGACATGTTTATTGTGATAGCACTGCTCTCACACACACCCCTGCGCTCATACACATCCCCGTGTATGTATTACAGCACAGCAGCGCGCCTTCATACATATTCAGACAATCAAAATCAACAACACTGCTGGAGATGCCCTCTTTGCTAATGCTGCAGGCAGAGCTTGGAACTTACTTCCAGGTGATATTACTTTGCTCTCCTCCCTAGGACAATTTAAAACTAAACTCAAACAACATATGGCATTTAACTGGCTTTGCCACTGCAACAAGCCCGGGTAACTTTCAACATGAATGTGAATAACCCAACTAACTATTTATTGTTAATTTTTCTCCTGACTAGAACCAGGGGTATCTCATGTCTGTCTATGTATTCGTTGGTAATACTACTTATGTACTCTTGTTTTACTTGTATTATTTTATCTGATAAATTGGAGCTTATCTCCCCGGGCCTCCACTGAAAATGGACATGGCTCCAGTTGGACTATCCCGGTCAACAAATGTAAAATAAAAATAAATAAATAATAAATATGCATGGCACTCTGCTGTGCTGCACAGGAATGGTCTCTTCCATGCAGGAATAAGTTATTCCTGCACGGACGGTTGCTGAATCCTTGGGAGTGTTCTGTTATCACATCACCAAAGTTTTCATGTAGTCTCAGGCAAATTTCAAGTAATCCTCCAAAAAAAGCCACATGTACCTTCCTGATGCTCCACTCATTCATTCTGTAAATTTTCTAGTTGGTAATTTCCCAAAGTCCTACTTTTCACCATATTGCTCCCTCTCCACCAAGAGGCAAACATCTCTGTAATGTTGTAATAAACTCTTCCTTTCAAATACACTTTGTTTGTGTCCCAAATCAGCCGTTGCTGCTGCATGCTCGCTGCTGCTGCTGCTGTGTATTTTACCATACTGCTAAGGATATACATGAGTAAGGAGATACAATTTGATAATTAGGATCATTGTTAAATTAAATATAAACAATATTTATTTTTTCTCAAAAATCTAAAACCAAGGTAGAAATGACAGAAGATTCTTCCGGTGAAGAAACATTCACTAAGAGATCTGCTCTGCTTTTTGTTTCACAATGGCTTGGAGGTATCTAAAAAGAAAGACCTTTTTAGATTTACAACCTTAAAGTGTTCTGTCACAGTTTAGATATGCATTGCAGCTCTTTGTAACTTATGTGTTACAATGTATTTTTTATCCTGCCTTACGAAATTATGCAAACAGTTACTAAATAAAAAGCTTTGTAAACTTTTTTTTAAGAATTTGCCCACATAATTCTACATTATACCTTGGTTATGTCAGTTGAGGTATATCAAATATTGTGCCCATAGACTTTAATGGGTGGAAACCCACACATGCTGTGGTACATCCATTAAAGACTATGGGTACACCCACAAACATTCAATTTGCTGACATCACCGAGAATAAAGTTCAATGAAATTTTTAGTGATGTCATATAGGCAGCGGTAAAGTTTTGTGAAGGATTTAGTTTTAAAAATCGTGCCATAAAGCAGGCATGATTAAGAAGAAAATGCAGGACGGCACTAGAGGCACCTCATGTTGTGGTGCATTAAGGTATGTAACACATGGAAACTTGGCAACTTGTCCAGAATATAAACATGACAAGGGCTAGGAAAATGATGAAGGCCTGGCACAATTATCCCACAGCAAAGGATATCACTGTTGCCTAGGTCTTCTGATAAAGACAAGGAAAAACATGCAAACAAATAAATGTACATTATCATCAGCACAGAGATATATGAGTATAATAAAGAGCAGCACTGTGTTAAACAAATAACCAGGGATCAAAGCATAGCTGTCATGATACCCCATACTAGTAGTACATGGATCAGGCAGGCATTCGACACACAGCAATACAAAGGCCATTGACCTCATCCCATGCTAATAATACAGGGATCAGGCAGGCATTCCACCAACAGCAATATATAGGCATTAGACTTTACCCCATGCTATTAATACAGGGCTCAGGCAGGCATTCCACATACAGGAATACACAGACATTGACCTCAACACATGCTATTAATACATGGATCAGCCAGGCATTCCACCCTAAGGAATATAAAGGTATTGACCTCATCCAGTTCTAATAATACATGGATCAGACAGGCATTCCACCCACAGCAATACATAGGCATTGACCTCAGCCCATGCTAATAATACATAGATCAGGCAGGCATTCCACCCACAGGAATACATAGGCATTGACCTCACCACATGCTAATAATACATGGATCAGATAGGAATTCCACCCACAGCAATTACATAGGCATTGACCTCACCCCATGCTAATTATACATGGATCATGCAGGCATTTCATCCACAGCAATACACAGGCATTGACCACACCCCAAGCTAATAATACATGGATCAGGCAGGCATTCCACCCACAGCAATACACAGGCATTGACCTCACCCCATGCTAATAATACATGGATCAGGCAGGCATTCCACCCACAGCAATAAAGAGACATTGACCTCACCCCATGCTAATAATACATGGATCAGGCAGGCATTCCACCCAAAGGAATACATAGACATTCACCTCACCCCATTCTAATAATACATGTATCAGGCAGGCATTTCACTCACAGGAATACATAGGCATTGACCTCACCCCATACATGGATCAGGCAGGAATTCCACCCACAGGAATACATAGACATTGACCTCACCCCATGCTATTAATACATGGATCAGCCAGGCATTCCAACCTAAGGAATACAAAGGTACCGACTTCACCCCAAGCTAATAATACATGGATCAGGCAGGCATTCCACCCACAGTAATACATAGACATTGACCTCACCCCATGCAATACATGGATCAGCCAGAAATTCCACCCTACGGAATACAAAAGTATTTACCTCTCCCAGTTCTAATAATACATGGATCAGGCAGGTATTCCACCCACATTAATACATAAGCATTGACCTCACTCCATGCTAATAATACATGGATCAGGTAGACATTCCACCCTCAGAAATACATAGATATTGACCTCATCCCAACCTAATAATACATGGATCAAGGCAGCATTCCACCCACAGCAACACATAGACATTGACCTCACTAGGCCCCTCTCTAGGACTCAGAAACCCATAATGTGTATTTAAGCTTATTGGAAACACTAACCATCCAACCCAATACCATATCCATGAGCGACTTTACTTACCCCACTGTTAACTTGGAATCATATAAGAAACCAATAGTGCAGGCACGGAGATACCTGGATTTTGCAAACACAGACTCCCTGGAGCAGCTTATCAATATTCTGGCCAGGGGTGCAAACATATTGGATCTGGTCCTCAATAAATGGGAGAGTTCTGCACACCCCGTAGTTTAATGTCTTCTCTGGTAAAATCAGACCACAAAACTGTTTCATTTGAAGTAAAAATAAAGCCTGGAACCCCAGCTAACCCTGGAATTTTCAGTAACAATACCTAGAAAAATTTCAAGTCCCCATAAACCCTGAGAACACTGCTGCCTATGTGGATCTGTTCACAGAAACCCTATGCAAGCATGTTAATAGCTGCATGGAGGCAGCTGTACTGACCAGGAAGAAGTACAGAACTAACTAAAAAAAAAAAAAAAACAAGCCTCCTTGGAGGAATTACATCATCAACAGGCTGAAGGAAGAAAATCATGGCAAAAATTAGGAGGCTTATCACCCAGCATGATAAAAGCACTTTCATCAGATTAAACAAACAACTCAGAGGACATATAAGGCCACTACAGCCAAATATGAATTAAATTTGGACTCCTAGATGAAGGACAACTACAAGGCATTGTTTAGCTCTGTCTGCAACCTCAAAGGCAATATACAAGTGTGTGCAGAGCTCATTGTAAATGGAGCCACCTATACTGAGCCACATACTGGCTGACAAATTCAGCTTCAGCTATACCCTTCACTCCCCTCAACCACTCGGGAAATACCATAAAATATAACTCCCCCTACTATCACTAGGGAACAGGTTCTCAATGCTGTCTCTAAGGCCAAGAACATTACATTAATGGAACCAGACAACATCCTGGGATGCCTTCCAAATGGCATGAAACATGGCCTATCAGGCCATCTGGAATTGCAGTTTAATTGTTGCCTCTAAACAGGCTTCATGCTCCTGAATTGAGAACAGCAATAATCATCCCTCTGCATATAGGTGGACCATATACTGACCATGGAAACAGATTCATAAGTCTCACTAGTCTCATTTGTAAAGCCATGGAAAGAGTTATCATGTAAATGATCGGTAATGACATAGGAAAACTCCAGACACTGGACTCAAGCCAATTTGGTTTCATCAAGGGCAGATCATGTTTACTCAACCTGGTGGAATTATCTGAGAAGGTCACCAAAGCAATGTATGAGGGAAAAATGTTTCACATTGCCTACTTTGAGCTGGCCAAGGCATTTGACAGAATACCCTACTTGGGCATTGTTGATAAACTTAAGAGGTTAGGTATAAACCTTTATGTCACCTGGTGGATAGCCAGCTGGCTCACAGGCAGGACCCAGGAATTTGGAAATGGGGAGTCCACATCTATGAAGAGGCCACTTACAAGTGAAGTCTCTCAGGGGTCGGTCCTGGGACCACTCCATTTTGGTATCTACTTGACTGCCTCTGTCTGACTAAATTTGCAGATAATTGCAAATTAGGAGCAGTCATAAAATCCCCTACCAACACTAATGTTCTCCAGGAAGGGCTAACACAGATAAATAACTTGCATCAGAGCCATGGACTAAAACTAAATTCCAGGAAATGTATAATAGTATCCTTTGTTAAGTCATCCAACCATGTTAACTATCATATTGACAAAGGTCTATATTATAACTGCGAAACCTCACATATGCAAATATGGAAATGTCGACACATATTGAGCGAACTGCGAAAACACCAAACGTCCTGATCCATGAAATTCAAAATGTCGAATTGGCATAGTTGGCCAACCCCACCACCTGCTACATACTACCTACCCAATCAAAATAAATAATACACATACATACACTTAACAAAACCCTACTTCTAACCCTAAACTAAAGCTTACATATATTACTATGTATGCACTTACCTTAACCTGCACCCTAATCCTAAAGTCCATAACTATTGCACATTTACTTTAAGGAGCTATACTGGAGAAAGGCCAACTATGACGATTCGACATTTCGAATTTCGCACTTCAGGACGTTCAATGTTTTTGTGGTTCGCTCAATATGTGTCGACGTTTCTGTATTCGTGCAACTGCAGTTTCATGGTTGTAATAGGTAACCTACTGACAACACACCCATAAGAGTGAACCCAATAGTTAGGGACTGGGGGGACACAAAGACAGTAATCTAACTTTTGACCATCAGGTATCTACAGTAGTGAAGAAATTATTATGTGTTCCACGATTTATAAACAAAGATATGACATCTAGATCCAAAGGAGTCCATTGTTCCACAGTATTCAGCATTCATCAGATCTATCATTGAGTACAATGCCCACTTTGGTATGTACCTAACCAGGCACATCCAGCAATTGGAGCAACCACACAGGTTTCTTACTAAAGAATATAAGGCGCAGTTAACACATCCTCTGCAGGCTGCCTCAAAGCCCTATCCCTGTATTCAGTCTCCTACAGGCTGTTGAGTGGAGATCTATGCCTGACATACAAGGCATTGTCAGACACCATCCTGATATATATATATCCATAAAAACAAACAGCATCAGAATTACCCTTTCTGAAGACTTAAATCTTGCCTGTGATAAAAATAGGACCTGCTGGAGAGACAAGTATGTATCTCAAAGAATACTTCTCTGGAACAGGCTCTCCATCCATGTGAAGCAGAGGTTCTACTTAACCCAGTTCAAGTATAACTTGGACAACTGGAAGGGGAACAGGAAATTCATCCCTGGTTTGGCACCTGTCTCTCTAAAGGCCACAGGCAGCCTGTAAATTGCTCATCTCCCAGGACCCTGCTTGTAAAGGTTTTATCTTCCAAGCATCTACTTACACTGATCTAGGGATCCAGAACCTGTCAGATTTGGGATGCATGGCTACGCTTAAAAAGGCCTTTTGGTCATTAACCTAGTATGCACCTATGAGCCTTTACAGTACCTAGTCCCACAAAGACATGGAACTTGTACAGCAGGTGACAAGATTTGGAATGAGAACTTGGATATGCATGCATGCCCAGTTATGTGTACTGCAAACTGTTTCCTGAATCTGGAAAAAGTGCAACAGTCTAGCTGCAAAAATGGCTTACAATTTAGTAAGTAAAAGGTTAAAATCATCATTAAGTAACATCATTATTTAACAATGGTAAAGTTACATATGAAAATCTATTGCTCAAGGGTCAAACAAGAAATTTTATTCCTGTGTTACTCAGGCTACAGGCAGGCCAAATTCTGTTGGTATTGGTCCAATTGTGCTAGATAGCACTCTGTTATACATGGGGAGATAATCAGCAGATACATATAATAAGCATTTTATTTCCTCCAACATCAACGGAGAAAATACAGATTATGTCATTTCATTTATAGCATACATTCAAGAATGTCCTATTTTTACTAATTATTTGATGTTAAAATCTTTGACACAAATAAAATATGGCAGTAGTCCGGGTCCTGACAACATACCAGGCTGTTTTGGGCCTCATCAATGTTTAATTACTTAGTGTCATCTCTCTATGTTCTTGCAAGTTGGAAATGTGCTGATAACATGCCAATTTCATAAAAGAGATCCAATGGACAATGTAATTAATTTGGAGACCGATTAGTCTGACTCCTTTAGTTGATAAGAATTTTGAAATAAGTCTTTTATCAGTTTTGAAGGATGATTTAAATGGGTAGGTCACTGGACACTTTACAAGATGGACACTAATTTGATTAATTTCCTCTACCTCTCAATTTTGCATTGAATACGGGTTTAAATGTAGTTGTGGTCTATTTAGATATATCAAAGGCCTTTGAGGGTGTCCTACATAATATTAGTGGGTGTCAATGAGTAGACAGAGGGTCAGAATTAATACATATAGCTCTTGTTGGGCATATATATATATATATATATATATATATATATGCACACACACAAAGCGATCAGGTCTTCAGTGGCTCTAAAAGTTGCAAAGAAGAGAAAAGGAAAGAATGTAAGACTAAATGCAATAAAACGAGGACATCAATATAAGCACAACCATTATAAATATTGTACAGAAAGCAGAGCAAGTGAACATAGCCTATTAGAAGTCATCAAAAAAGATACATTCAGACTCTGCAACCAGTCTTATTCAGCAGCAGTCAGTATAACTAGTTAGAATATCCTATTACCAGACACTATTGCAACTATGTAGCAGTTTCCACCAGTTTAACATAAATATCATTCTGCACTTTACAATGTATGTTTAACTTACGGAAACATTTCATGCAGTAGCAGCAGTGTAACTAGTTGGAATATACTATTACCAGACAATAAGGCAACAATGTAGCAGTTGCACAGGTTTGCCATAAATATCATTCAGCACTTTACAATGTATGTTTAACTTACAGAAAGAGTATTCAGTAGCAGCAGTCAGTGTAACTAGATGGAATATACTATTACCAGACAATATTGCAACAATGTAGCAGTTTCACCAGTTTACCTTACATATCATTCAGCATTTAAAAAAGAAAGAGTATTTCTACCTTATCACTATCATTTAGAGGAACCCTAAATCAGGTTTACTGAAATTGGGAGCAAACAAAAACATAAGCTTCTATTATCCAAATATAAACTATACCAGCAAGAATAAAAAATAACTGAAAAGCTACCTTACAGAGAAATTACTGTACTAGTTTATGCAGGGACAGTGAGTTTACAGTGTAGAAGACAACATTGAGAAAAAGAAAAATAATACTGTCACTTACTACAGATGCTACACCTGGAGGGCTTTCAGCTGCAATTAGAGCAAATATGGCATCCATGGCAATCACTTGGGGGGGGTGGGGGAAGGGAGGGAAACCATCAATTGGAATTTAAAGTAGCAGGGGAGAATCCAAGGCACTCTGCTAAACCTAGCTAATTATCACAGGACAGCCAAGGAAATAAGGTAAACATACAGGCACCCTTGTTCAAGGACAGGAAGGTTTCTCCAAGAAAAAAATATGTATAGGAGTACACCACAGGTAGAAGTTGTATGCTGCTTACTAGTTTGCAATGGCAGATTTTATTCTCTTTTATATTTGTATTCCTCTTTGCTCATTGTTTGCTGCACACAATGTAGCTAAAGATAAAAGCAGCTGGAGACTTTGCACCTCTGTTTGGTGTTTAGTAAAGAACAAGTATTGAGGAGGAGGGACTGAAGACTATGACTATGACTGACAGGGGCTAAATACCTTAACATACAACCAGGGGTGGCTTGTGCTATAGGACTGCAGGACTGCAACCCCACCATCTGTAAAAAGAAAGAAATTGCGAGTCCCCTGCACTGTAGTTAATAGAATAAAAATTTAAAAAATTCATGAGTCCTGGAACTCCACACATGCATGCTTAGTTCCTGACTGCTGTGTTAGGCAGTCCAGAACTCCACGCATGCGTGCTTAGTTCCTGAACTCCAGACTGCTCTGTTAGGCAGTCCAGATAGGGAAGGAAGGGAACTCCACCCTGCCAGCCCAGAAGTTTGTGCGGTGACAACTGCACAGACTGGAAGAACACTGGACTGCATCGCCCACAGGCTGGAGTCTCCAGCCTACTCATGGGGAAACCCAGAACAGCCTGCATGGGCTGCTATGGAGGACAGACAGGTGATCGGGTGACAAATTCAGGCCACTACAGAAGACTTAGCTGCCTTGGAGGATCAGATCTGCTGGAGACAGGGTGTGTGTGAAATGCCCCAGTTGCTACATGGTGGTGGGTAGAGAATAAGGCTTGAACCCTGTACCTTGGGCCCAAGTGGCAAGAGCCTGAATTCCCTCCCCACAACCATTTGTAAAACATTTGCAGATTTTTGCCTCATATTTGTTCTGTTCAATCTGTTCCTCATAAAATCTGTGGTTTCTGTATTTTTGTTTCTTAACACAGCCAGTAGTGCAGTGGCAAAGTGGTAGCATTGTTGCCTGACAGCTACAGGTTGTCTGGTTTGATTCTTGGCTGGGGTGCCTTCTGTGTGGAGTCTGCATGTCCTCCATGGGTTTGCTCTGGTGTCTTCGATGGATATTTGTCCCTATTTTTGGACTGTATTCCCCCATTATTGGCTTTGTCTAGGTTTTTTATGCCAAGGTTGAGAGCTATGGTGATAACTGAACTCACTGAATATGTTTGGGGGCTGTATTCTCCCATTATTGGCTTTGTTCAGGTGTTTTGTGCTAAGATGTTGACAGCTATGGTGAGAACTGAATTCATTAAATTGTAGCAATTTAAGTTTCAGTCTTCCTTTCTTTCGTAAAACAGATGATTTGGTATAGTGGTATGTTGCACTGACTGTTTTGCACAGGGTCCTGGGTTCAATACTTGGCAGTGAAATGTATGGTGGTAACACAGCATTTTATTCTAACAATTTTCCAACATTATACAAGCAATGTTTAAAATGTGTCCCTGTTATTTGGCCTTTTGCCCCCCCCCCCCTAAATTTTGGATTTTTACAGATTTCTTGTGCTGCAAAGTTCAGAGATGCAGCTGTGTTTCAAGCAGATTTTACAAGAAGTTGAGAGCTGTAGGGAAACAAAAGTTTAGTGCTGCTTATGCCAAGTCTGCTTGCTTTGTTACTAGCACAATAGGTAGTGTGCTTGCTTTTGATATGGAAGGCTGTGGGTTCTACTCCCACAGTAGGTAGATGCATTGCTGATACTGTACTCTATTGTAAAGGGGGTGGATGCTGCAGTCCTTTTTGGTGAAGATACCTAATAACTATGAACCTGTTATCAGTTTGCCATCCGTTCCCTATTGCAATATTACTAGCTTATTGTTTTTTAATGCAACTTAGGCAATTTATTCCTCAAGGGCAACAGGCACTTTATTTGTAGATGAAACAATGAAATATAAAGTTGTTTGCTAGCAGCAACCTCTTCATTAGTTACAGATTTCTTTAATGTGGAATTATTTAGATGACTTTTACTTCTTCAGAGATTGTGCATATTTACTGATACTGGTGGACTGTAGAAGTTTGAGTAGACTTTTATGATAGAAATGTTCTGAATTGAGCGGTTTCGTCATTATTGGTGCATGCATTTTGTTTAATTGTTTACTGGAACAATGTTCTGAATTGGACGATTGTGTCATTATTGGTGCATGCATTTTGTTTCTTTGCTTACTGGAAAAATGTTCAAAAATTTTAAACGCCCTCTAACATATTGTACAAGGAATATAATTTAATACAATCAGGAAGGTGTATTAAAGACCACGTGTATGTTTGGTGTGCAAGGGGTCTATGATTTGAAAATAGCCCAAAATTAATCTTTATCTGCCACTGGCAAAATGTATTTTCTTTGAATGTGGGTTTCAATGCTGTTTCAATGAATGTGAGTTTCAAGGGCAGAGAAGTTTTAATGCTAAGTCTGCTTTCATTGTGAGATTGCATTGCTTTATTTAGCAGATGTCTTAGTGTTTGTGCTGTAAAATGCAAACTAAAACTTTCAAATGAAGTCCAAATAATCGTAGAAGTAAAGCAGTATGCACACTAGTGTCTATTGTAAATGGGGTGAAATAGCCAAGTAATGGTTCGTTGGAATGGCTGCAGGTGGGAGGCTCCATTCGACCATGATTTTGTGAGGGGGAAGGGTGGCAAACTCAAAGACAGCCCCGGCTGAACTATACCTCCCAACTTTCCAGATTTTCACAGAATTAATAGATTTTTGCTTCTTATTTTTGGTTTGTTCCTCATAAAATGTGTGGTTTTCTGGCAAATAATTTAGGAATTAAGTCGCTAAATAATGACAGACACTGAATTTCAGACTTCATAACCTTCAGAAAAATGCATGCTTAAGCAAGCCCTGTAATTCTATTAATTGTCTCAGTTTATACAACAATTTATAATACTTTTTATATGTTCCCCCAGTATATTTGGTCTTGTCCAGATTTCCTGCATTAACAGGTTGAGAGGTACGTGCAAATAAATTGCTTTATAGAATTAGGCATATCCAAACCTCTCAACTGTCCCCGATTTTGGCTCAAAATGTTGCTCTTCCCCTAATAATCCCGCTGCAAAATGGCAATTTTGGAAGAAAACGTGAAGGGCTTACAATTAAGAAATAACTGTAATAATCAGAGTTATAGATTACTTTTATTTCAAAAATGCATGTAGATTCTTTTATTTTGTCAGCTGCTCAAGTTAGCAGTACTAATATTAAAAAAGTGTCCCTTCTTTGACAGGTTCCCAGCTGTACTATGTGGCTATTTTATATTTTTGCATCACATGTTTGGTCCATTTTTCATAAAATTGTGTTTTTTGGCAAATTAGTGGCAAATCATTAAAGACTGAAGTTAGAAAATAATGACAGACATTTGAGTTTCAGATTTTGTACCTTTCAGAAAATTCATACTAATGCAAGACCTACCTATTCTATTATCTTTCTAAGTTAATAAGAAGAATATTTAAAAATTGTCCTTATTTTTGGGCCTTTGTCCCATGTCTACGTATGGCTCTGTCCATATTTTTCGTTCTGAGGTTGAGAGGTATGACAAATGTGTCAGGGCCATCACAGTCAGCCAGAGACATTTCAAATTGTGACATACTTGTTGCACCCCACTCCCCCATGTAGTGATTCTGGATGTGTCCAAGCAAGGCAAGGAGCAGTTATGCAGTGTAAATGTGAAGAGTGTCCCCCCATCCAAGGTAGACACAAGTGCTACTTTTATTCTGTCCTTGATTTTGCAGAATGTTCTGGTTTCTGTCATATTTTATACTGTTGATTTATGCTTATTATTACTCAGAAAGTGCCTGTTGCCCTGTGTTTAAGTAACAATGCTTTAATGACCATCAAGTAAGCTTGTCTAAGATTGTAAGATGCAAGTAAGCTTTAATAAGCATGCTGTTAAAGAATTGCCAACATTGAAAGCCTTTCTGTTGTTGCCATGCAGAGAATACTTACATAACTAGATAATGTAAAAGCATTGGGTATTGAAATGCATATGACAGTATTTGTAATAAAGGACAGGATTACATTATTTTAAGAAGCTCATTACATTTGTTGGAGACTTGCAGTCATCTTTGCAGGCTTTACCTGTAAACCAAACAGAATGCCAATCTATCATGTGTGGTCCATTAATTGTACAGTAATCCTTTAAGCAATGTATCTTGAGCTTGTTTCTTGTTTGCTTTTCATTTTTTACTTTGATCATGTTTTCCCCATGAAACAAGTAGATAGTTGTCAGGCAGCAGGTATTATTTTGGATAAGAAACATTTTACAAGTGGGGGTATCACAGAGATTGCTACTTTCAGCATGTTACTTTGTACTTTTATATAGCTGAATATAAATTATAATTAGAACTGCAGTGCAAGGAGAAGTGGTTTGAGTTGAGTGCTGCTTGTTTTTTTATACTTGACTTTGACTGGCATTTCAGTAATGAATTTAAAAAGTAATTTATTTTTTCATGTCTCACAACCTTTTTGTTTCCATCTAGATATTAAGTAAGCTGTCATGCAGCCAATGTATTGAAATGTTTTTTTTTCTTCTACACTTCATTTTGTCTTGATTGGACTCTCATAATGACGGTTTGGCACCCAGGGCAGCGTATTTAATTAAAGTTCCAGTTTTTGTGGTTTTGAGCATAGCTCCTCCCCTTTCTAGTTGGCTGCACCCCTTCCCATTGATCCCACCCATTCTGCTGTCTCCTGTAGCCCTCCTTTGATTTGAAGTCACCAGCCGCCACTGATGAAAACATGTATAAAAAAGAAAGTGGGCATATATAGCAATCATGGTATATGGAATATATAATACAGGAACAAAACAAGAAAGTGACTTTGGATGAACAGAACATGTTATTAGCGAAGTTAAAACAGTCAATTCCAGGAATAGATAGAATTAGGTAAAAAAAAAATGGATGATACAGGGGAAAAAAAGAATTAAAACATTAAATGACTGGATATGTAAAGGTATTAGAAATTAAATTATTGCATGTATAGATATATGCTATACATGCTATACATGGAAAAATGTGAAATAAAGTATATTGAAAATCTGAGGCCTTTAGTTTTCTGAAATTTAGATTATATCATATTGTTAAAATATTGCAAGAGTGGTTTTCAGAAGTAAATTTTTGGCAGATAGTCATGAAGCATATAGAAAGACGTGAGAGAGCTACTTCTGATTTAATTTGAAGGGTAGGACAGTGCAGAATAATTGTTTATGTTACCAAAACACCTATGATAGTGTGAATCATAGTTATGTACATTATTAAAGAAATATAATGTAGACGATAGGATAGCTGTACTTGGTTTGTTACAGACTATATATATATGACATACACCGTGATTAATTTTAAAGTTAATGTTACACTTTCCATAGCAAATGAGAATAACAAATCCTTATCACTTTACCATACACAATATCAAATTTTACAGTGTTTAATGCAAACTGTTTACTCTTTGCAATTTATTTTGTTGATAATGATGGCCTTTTACATTTTTATTTGAATTGAAGCTGAAAAACTGTTGACATGATATCATTAAAGATTGAACCCACAATGCCTCATTAGCAACATTAGTGTAAAGCTACAATTTATCATGCTAAATGCAGTAACAGGGGATTCTTATGACAAGCTATCAGCAATGTATCAAGGGAAGAATACCCTTAATTGAAAATTAACACATGTAATGCTTTATTAGTGAAACCATAATGTGTCTAAGTAGCTGTTCGTCTAAAGAAGTAGGGGTTTTGATCACTTAGAACGCTTTGCTAGTGTATGGAAATCACTCACAGTACCTAAGTTGACATTATTTTGTGGTTGCGGTCATAGGGAAAAAATTCAGTGAACATTGAAACTAAAATACCAAGAATATGTCATGATACTTGTCTGTTTTCAAACCACTTCCAACTTTAACATCAGTAATATGTGCAAAAATGAAATGAATTGTAAAACACAGATGTATGAGAAGTGTAACAATACACTCTGGCTGATAGGAAAGGATATAAAAATTGAAAAGGAATTACTGCAGGAATGTCCTTTTAGCATTCTTTCACTGACAAGGAATATTATTATCCTGTTAAGTTAATGTAAAAGAGATGAAGAAGTGGAGGCAGTTAAGGATTTTATTTTCCTGGTCTAAAATGTTTCTGCAGATGGTAACTATAGCTGTGAAATTAAAATATTTTTCCTTTTTGGAAGAAAGCTATGGCAAATATGGATAAGATTTTAAAGCGGAAAGATATCACTATCAACAAATGTCCATATAGTCAAAGATATGGTTTTCCCAAAAGTAACATATGGCTGAGAAAATTGGAAATGCAAGTAACACTGTATGCAAAAATTGAACTGTGCTATTGGAGAACACGTTTGTGAATTCCATAGACTGCAAGACAATTCAATCAGTAAATATTTAAGGAAATAAACATTGAATATTCATTTGATGACCTGATGGCAAAACTCAAACATTTGTTGGTAAAACGGAAATACAGGATTCTCTAAAGAGCACTTTGATGCTGGGAAAATAGAAGGCAAAAGAAGAAGATGTGTTAGAGGTTAGGATAAATGTACACCATTACAAAGTAATTCCACTAAATGTCAAGACAACAATAATACATATGATTTTTTTAACACATTTCTTCTCCCTCTGCCATCCGTATTATTACCAGCCCAGCACTCCAGTACTTACCCATGCTGGGTCTACCAGCTGTTTTGTCTTTGCCTCCCACTCCCAGGACTTAATCCAGTATACTGGGGCAGAAAAAGAACTAGGCATCTGAGGGCTTGGCATGTCTGAGCATCCAACTGGGGTTGGGGTCTTTTTTTGCTTTTTGGCCTACCAATTCCCCTCTCAGCTTGCAGGCCCAATGGTATGTCCAAGAGTGTGCAGTGGAGCTGTACAGTGTGTTATCCCACATCCACAACAGCTCAGCCATGCCTCTGTCTGCCCAAAACCACTCTTGGGCATGCCTAATGGTGTACTGTCCCCAGCTTCCACTAGGGATCATCACTGCAAATGCTCATTGGGCCTGCCCACCCACTCTGGGATGGTAACTCCCATCCCTCCCTGCTGCTCTATCAGTCATCCAAGCTGATAATCAAACCAAGGCCACCTGAGTTATAGTCAGGGCTTTATCCTTCTGTGCCACTGGAGCATCTTATTAATCCTGATGAGTTACTGTTGATGGGTGTCAAGAAGATATGCATTCAATAAACTTGGATTTTTTTAGAAAAATTTGCAATGCTTTTGCATTATTTTTAAATAAAAATAAAAGTAAGGAATTGAGGAAAATTATTAGAATAAAGGATATTTATTTTAATGAAACAGAAATTAATGTTTTGGGTATTGTGTATAGCAGAGCGGAGCAGATACATTATTAGTGATGAGAAATTACATAAAATTAATGAGATGGTAGTGTTATAAAGAATGTTTCATGTTTGCTTTAAAAAGAAAGAATGTTTAGTTAATAACATTGCTATATGAATACTGAGTTATATAAGTGGAGTTTATATTCTGACTGAAGGAAAAAGAGAAAATAAATAATCTAGACAGTATTTCCTTGTTTTATGTGCATCTAGGCTAAATCCTTTAAGGTGTGCAATCTTCCATAATAAGGACAGAAAGGATGCTAGGGGTTGTTGAAATGAATAGTTACTTCATTTGACCCCCTTTTTGTGCATTTCATTTTTTTGTAAAGTTACGGAGGACTGGCTAGGGTTGTTAGGTCAGTTGTTATATGACAGGTACTTGGGAATGTGAGACGTTAAGTGCAGGGAAGAGAATATCACGGAAGTATATAAATGATGCAGATTTTATATGTAAAAATAAAAGTTAATATGAAGAAAATAGATATCCTAAGTTTGAACATTTATCAGAGGAAATGCTGTTTGATAGATGAATGGAAATGTTTACAAAAAAAAGGAAATGAAGAAAGACAGATGAGACATAAAACATGTATAAAGAAATGATTGTTTGAGGAATCATTATTAAGATGTTTCCTACTAAAGTAGAAATAAAATACAAGCAGAAGGGATAAAGGTTAAGTATCTTAAGTTCCAGATTCCAAAACAGCTTGGTTGGGGGCTAGTATACCATGCAGGCAGTTACTCTACACCCATGTCATATGATAGGAACCCACCAGTCTCCATTCAATGTATGCTCACAGGGACTACAACAGGACTATACCCAGTTCTAAATGCGGAATATGGCTTGCCACACCAAAGTGAAGCTCACCAATGTACAATGCTGAGTCACTGATAAAATCCACTGAGCTTGTGCTCTGCCTATATGTGGAACTAATTACTGCATGCAGTACCTGTTAGGAAGCCAGACTGCCTGCAGTATCAAGCTGCACGTACGATGGAGGTCTACTGTGAGGTTCGGACATTTGTTGGGGGAGCCTGGGACCACAAGCATGCAAGTTCAGCATGGTGTGAACTGTTCTCGAAAGTCATGTGGGGACATTACACAATGTGCTGTATTTTAAAAATAGATTTATTTTCCTGGTGGGCTAGTGGTCCTGCATACCCATCCCTCATCCTGGATTGGGAGAAAGCAGGCATGACAGCAATTTTGTCATAGACAAAAGCACCAATCCCTACAGGTGGAGCTCCTGTGCTGGATGGCCTCAGGGCTGTTCATCTTTTAGTCATTTATTTATTCGCAATTATAACTAGATAGGTGAGCTGGTCATTTGACCCTTTTCAATCACAACCCAGGAAGTATTACAATGACAGTTACTCAAGGCATAGATGATGACAACAGTTTAAAGCTAGTAAACAATATATTGCAAATGATGTACAGAAAGTAAGTACAGAAATTTGGCAGTACAAGAATAAGAATGTAAATTAAGATTGCAAAATAACATTTTTGATCGAAATTAATTAAAAAAATTCAGGAACTTCTGTTTACAAAACATTCATAAAGAATACTTGCTGTAAAAGGGAGTAAGTGCTCTGCTGTTAAAAGCTATAAAAACATTTAGCAAATATCTGTAAAGCTGATTCTTTCTGCAAGTGCTGATTAAAATGTTTTTTTTTTTTTCTTTTTTTGAATGTTTCCTAAGATCCTAGTTTTTTTCATGTCTGTAGGAGGTAGATAATTCCATGAAGCAGGTCCCACTCTTGTGAAGACGTTTTCAGCCATGCCAAGTTTATCTCTGGGTCTGACCAAAGGTACCTCTTAACTGTACAGGTTTTTGCAGAATGTCCAGATTTTTGCCTCATATGTTTGGTGTGTTCCTCCTAAAATCTGTTCCTTTCTGACAAATAGCTGAGGATTGAAGTCATTAAATAATGACAAACATTTGAGTTTAAGACTCCACATCTTCAGAAAATTCAGGCTAATGCAAAACCTATTATTCTATCAACTTTCTAAGTTTGTAAGAGCAATATTTAAGATGTGTCCCTATTTGTCCCATCATTTTAGGCTTTGTCCAGATTTTTTGCTCTAGGAGGTTAAGAGGTAAAAGAGTGAGTGCTTTATTGACAGCTCAAGGGAATAGTTCTATTTTCTGATTCTGAGTAGTTTTTTAAGGGCAGTAGCCTAGTCTAAGAATTTTAAATAGCAGTGTTCATAGGAGACAGAAGTCTATATTAGTAATAGAGATCTAGTAGACTTTTTGTATAAGATAAAAGGATGACAGTTCTTGTCTGCAAGGAGGGAGTATCTAAAGTTTTTATTTCCAGTTACTTGTATTTTATGTGAGTTATGTGCTGAGTGAAGGTCTGTAATTGGCATGGGGTATTCTACCTTGGGAATCAGAACATTTTTGGCTAACGCCATAGATGCGCTTGGTGAAAGAAGGTGTGAAATTTGACATCATAGGTTTAGTTGCGATATGACTATTAGTTATGCTGTCTGTATAAATAGTGAGATTTAGGGAAGGGTCAAGAGTTATACCAAGATAATTTTGTTGCTTGACATCAGGAATAGTGTTTCATTGAAGGTCTGTTAAGATTATAGCTAGAGTTGCCTGTTTCTTTGTAGTTGAGATGAGCATGACATTTGTCTTGTTACTATTAATTTGAGCTTATTATTGTGAAGCCAATAGCATAGTATCATAGTATCACAGTATCATATTATCATAGTATCACAGTATCATGGAATCACAGTATCATGGTATCCCAGTATCATAGTATCAAAGTATCATGGTATCAAAGTATCATGGTATCACGGTATCACAGTATCATGGTATCATAGTATCACAGTATCCCAGTATCATGGTATCATAGTATCACAGTATCATTGTATCATAGTATCACAGAATCACAATATCATGGTATCATAGTATCACAGTATCATAGTATCATGGTATCACAGTGTCATGGTATCACAGTACCACAGTATCATGGTATCATAGTATCATAGTATCACAGAATCAAAATATCATGGTATCATAGCATCACAGTATCATAGTATCACAGTTTCATAGTATCATAGTATCGTAGTAGAATCGCTATCCACCCAAGGGGGGCATTTAATGCCTAGCCATAATTCCCAATAAAATTTGATAGCATTGGATTCCAAGGGATTTGTGGGGGTATATATACTTGGGCATGGGTGGCCAAGCATTTACTAGCTTCCTCTCTTCAACAAATGCATAGGTGCATAGCCAGGGGTATATTTATGGTTCCTTATCACCTGAACCAAATTTCAGTTTAATAAGTGCAGAGATAAACTCTGCTTCACAAGGATGGGAAGTATTTTTCAGAGAATGGGGAGCCTCTGAGACACATACCTGTCTCTCCAGCATATCCTATTTATATTGCAGGCATGGTTTAGGTGCCTGGATTTGATGTTACTGATGCTGTTTGTTTTTGGATGTGCAACAGGTCCATTAGGGATGGATCAAAGGATTTCTTGTTAAACAGGCATAGGTCACCTCTCAACAACTTGTAGGAGAACAAATATAAGGATAAGGCTTTGAGGTGATCTGCATAGGGCTCATTTTCCACCTCATGTATTCTTTTTGTGAGGAATCTGTCATGACACTCCAGTTGATTCATATACCTCACCAGGTATGTGCTGAAGGGGGCATCATACTCAATCATTGTTCTTATGACAGCAAAGTACAATGGAACAATGACATGTCTGGATCTAGATGCTGTACCCCTGCTTAAAAATTGTCCAACATAGAGTGAATTCCTTTCTACAGTAGACACATGATGATCAAATGCCAAATCACTGTCTATATGTGTTACCAAATCCTTCTATACAGAGTCTACTCTTAGAGGTATATTGGAGGAGTGTTCCCAGCACAAGAATCTGGTAGTCTATTGGCTGTTTTGGGCCAGTTTCTAGCTCTTTCAAGTCCCCCTGTATAAAACCTGCTTTGGTGCGATTTTTGCACTTGTTACTACTCAGCCAAGGTCCTCGTGGTCCTGCAGAGTGGTGCTAGCAGCAGAGAGGCCAAAAGAGCAACTGCTAACCTGATAAAAGTGTTTTTCCCTGCTACTACCTGGGCGACTGTCTGATCTAGCTAAACTGCAAGTATTTCTGCTTCTTGAACTGTTTTAAACTGTTTAAAGTTGTTTTTGCACCTGCACTTTTAAAGTCTGTCCTGTTTGTTGCATTTACCTGTTGAGGCTATGCACTCAAGTGCGCTAGCCTGTGTTACATATTTATTGCATTTTCCTACTGTTTGTTGCAAAAAAGAAAAAAAAAATTATCCTTGCTTCCCGTCTTTTCTGACCTAGAGTAGTCCAAGTACAGGCTTTGCTGTATTCTGGACTTTTGGAAAGTTCCTGTGTTGCCCATTTCCTTTCTTGGATAAAGGGATGCTTCTTTGTTCACCAGTGTCAGTGGGGAGCTTACAGCAGCCTATCTATCCCTGGAGGAGTGTTCCCAGCACAAGAATCTGGTAGTCTATTGGCCGTTTTGTGCCAATTTCTAGCTCTTTCAAGTCCCCCTGTATAAAACCCGCTTTGGCACGGTTTTTGCGCTAGTTACTACTCAGCCAAGCTCCTTGTGGTCCTGCAGAGTGGTGCTAGCAGCAGAGAGGCTAAAAGAGTGACTGCTAACCTAATAAAAGTGTTTTTTTTTTTTTTGCTGCTACTACCTGGGCAACTGTCCGATCTAGCTAAACTGCAAGTATTTCTGCTTCTTGAACTGTTTTAAACTGTTTAAAGTTGTTTTTGCACCTGCACTTTTAAAGTTTGCCCTGTTTGTTGCATTTACCTGTTGAGGCTACACACTCAAGTGTGCTAGCCTGTGTTACATATTTATTGCATTTTCCTGCTCTTTGTTGCAAAAAAGAAAAAAAAATATCCTTGTTTCCCGTCTTTCCTGACCTAGATTAGTCCAAATACAGGCTTTGCTGTATTCTGGACTTTTTGGAAAGTTCTTGTATTGCCCATTTCCTTTCTTGGATAAAGGGAGGCTTCTTTGTTCACCAGTGGCAGTGGGGAGCTGAGAGCAGCCTATCTATCCCTGGAGGAGTGTTCCCAGCACAAGAATCTGGTAGTCTATTGGCCGTTTTGGGCCAATTTCTAGCTCTTTCAAGTCCACCCTGTATAAAACCCGCTTTAACGCGGCTTTGCGCAATTTTGCGCATAGCGCAGCATCAGGCAACGCTGCTTAATTGGGTTTAAACCATTCTCGGCTCCACAAAGTCTGCTCTTCACTTTTTCCCTTAGAACTGATCTAGTTCTCATAATAAACACCCTATTCCTACTCTAAAGTCTGGCACTTGCTCACTAAAGCAATTATATAAGTCAGCACTAAAAAATTAAAAGCACTACACCCACACAAACTCCCCTTGAGTACCTTGTTCCCCATTGGCCCTTTTTTCAATTATAAAGGAATTCCCAATACTATTCTAGCATGTCCAAAGGTCAGTTGCCAATCTCCTCTCCGATCTAGCTGGTGAATCTGGGAATCTTGAGGCAATGTTACAACTGCCTCATGTACACAGACAACCCTCTCCTCCCAACAAATTCCAACACATGTGAGAGATGCAAACATATAGCCAAACTGGAGGCTAAGCTCTCTCAACTCAGTACTGGCATAACCAGTCAGGAGGAGAAGGAAACCACAATCACTACAATTCCAGTCTCATATAGACCTACCACGACAGCAAACCAAACACATAAACACAAAAAAACATACTCGGAGGCTCTAAATAAAAATCTGCCTAAGCAACAGAGACCTCCAAAGCAGACACCCAAGCAACTGCTACCCCAAAACAAAACACGTGCAACACATAGCTCACAAAGCCAGTGTGCTGAACAGTCACAGCCCTTAAGGCTAAACAACACACCTGATACACTTGTAATAGGTGACTCTATAATCAGGCACACTGCCGTCCCGCTCACCAGGCTGAACAAAGAGAAGGTCACGGTGAGCTGTCTGTCAGGCGCTAGGATCTGCCACATAACACAAGCACTCAGGTCACTCCAAGGCAAGTACAAATATGACTCAGTCATTGTCCATGCTGGTGTGAATGACCTGAGACATACCTTCCTGGACTACATGAAAAGAGACATAGAGGAGCTCTCTGAGCATGTAGCCTAGGCCGGTATGACCCTGACCTTGAGTAGCATCTTGCCCTCACCAAGAATGATGCCACAATATGAAGACAAGATGATCAATTTCAACAATTGGCTTAAGTATTGGTGTCATTCAAAGGGGATCCAATGCCTGTCAGCCTGGGATGACATGCTCGACAAGCCACGATGCTTCGCTAGGGATGGCTTGCACCTGTCACCCCTGGGCTTTCGGATATTGGCAAAGGCTCTTCCCACCCCCATTGTGCCTTTTTTAGGCAAGGCTCAAAAGACAAACCCACCTCCATAGGTATCACAAGGGATAAGAAACTAAGAGTAATGCTACTCAATGCCAGAAGTCTAAACCTCAAGATGCACGCACTTGAAGCTCTCCTTAGCATGGAGAACATCGATATCTGTGCAGTAACAGAAACCTGGTTCAAGGCTCCCGAGAGCACCCCAGCACTACCAGGTTATACCTCATACCATCAAATATATATTGGAACAACTAGTAAGCTGACAAGTCATTCAATAACCCATTAGAAAACTGGTTGGTTGGTTCCACTTTTTAATGAAATAAAAATAAAAAATACAATAATGCGACAACAATTCTCCGTACTAAGCGCTTTCACCCACAATCGTATAGGGCATCATCAGAGTACAAATTCTTCACTAAAAAGCCATCCTTTATATAGTTGGAGTTAAATGAATGAATTAATTAATTGGTTAATGATGTAATTGTATAATAACATAATTACTAGTAAAGACACTGGAGAAACAGTATAAAAGAAACATCTAGAGAAACAGTGTAAAAACACTGAAATATTTCGAAGTCCCAAAACGTGTGTCCAATACTGTAAACCTTAAATAAAACATAACTTTCATTTTCTAGTAATTATTTGATAAACACTAAATATAAATAAAGATTAATCAAAATTAAGTGTTTGCCAGTATTTAACAGATGAAAATTATTTGACAGATAAAAAAGTTTAACAGATAAAAGCATAAAACAGCAGACATAAAAGCCGAAATTATAACATGCTGTTGATCGCATTATTGTTGTCGCATTATTGTATTTTTTATTTTTATTTCATTAAAAAGTGGAACCAACCAACCAGTTTTCTAACGGGTTATTGAATGACTATACCTCATACCATGTTTTTCAGCCCCAAAACTTGGACCGAACCACAAAAGGAGGGGGAGTATCAATATTTGTCAAAGATACCCACACCTCCAGGTTGGTGGCACAGCACGAAGCATCAGAGACTATCCATGTGCAACTAACAGTGGGTAAAACTGCCTTCCAGTTTATAGCCTGCTACAGACCACCCTCCCAAACCCAGGAACCCCACTCAGCCTTCCTGAGAACACTGGAAAATATGAAGGTCTCTCCAAACACCATTATACTGGGCGACTTCAACTACCCAAACATAGACTGGGAGCATTACTCTAGCTCCAACATCCTAGCCCAAAGGTTCCTAGAACCACTCCCACAAGAGGGGAAAACATACTGGACCTGATCATCACCAATATGGGAACTCTATGCTCCAGACCAGAAGTGTATCCCTCACTGGTAAGATCAGACCATAAACTAATCTCACTAGATATTCACATCCTGACCCCAGCCCCTGCCCAGAAAACCACAGTGAAAAACTTCTCTAAAGCAAATTTCACACTCCTCAAAACCGAGGTGGAATCCTTCAAAGCCCCCAGGCCTGTGGAAAATACGTCCCAGACCGCAGAATCCTTTATAAACGCATTCTATGAACACCTTCAGGAATGCATGGATCTTGCAATCCCAAACAAAACCAAGACCCAATCCTCCAAAGGCAGGCGTCCTGTCTGGTGGACCCCAGCCATAAACAAACTATACAATAGAAGGAGGAAGCTACTACATGATAGAGCAAAATCCCAAAAAGGGAAGGCATCTCTGATCAGTATTAGCAAAAAACTACGGGCACTCATAAAATCGTCTAAGGCCAGCTTCGAGAGAAAAATTGCACAGGACACTAAGGATAATCACAAGGCTTTCTTTAGTTATGTTAGGAACCTGGGTGGGAATTCCCAGATATGTTCAGAATTAGTCCAAAATGACAAAAAATACACCGTACCCACAGACATCGCCAACATCCTAGCTGACAGGTTCAGCGCAAACTTCCCCTCCCCTTCCCCACCAAAAGGGCAAATATCTATCCCAGCAGAATGCTGCCCCCCTGACATCTCAGATGCTCAGGTAAGAGCCGCCCTCTCCAAAGCAAAAAACACAGCATCAATGGGACCAGACAGTGTCCCGGGCTGCGTCCTACATGAACTCCGAGAAGAACTAAACCCAAACATAAAACTACTGTTCAATCTCAGCCTTACTACAGGATATGTACCCAAAGAGTGGCATACAGCAACAGTGGTCCCTCTCCACAAAGGTGGTGCCTCAACGGATCCTGGAAACTATCGCCCCATAAGCCTGACTAGCTTGGTCTGCAAAGCTATGGAAAGGATCATCATGGACCTCATAAATAAAGATATTGTGGACCTACAGACACTGGATCCTACCCAGTTCGGCTTTGTTAAGGGCAGATCCTGCCTCGTAAACCTGGTTGATTTCTTTGAGACAGTCACCAAGGCCATTGACGAGGGGAAGGTGGTCCACACAGCCTACCTGGACCTCACAAAAGCCTTCAATACAATACCCCACTCGGGCATTATAGATAAGCTCACCAGCTTAAATATAAACCCCTATGTCACTAGATGGGTTGCAAACTGGCTCAAGGACAGAACCCACATGGTTAGAATTGCTGGAGCCATGTCAGACTCCAAACCAGTTACAAGTGGCATCTCGCAAGGCTCAGTCCTGGGACCTCTCTTGTTCGGTATATATTTCACGAAGGCACAGGCCAACACGGAAGGACCGTGGCTGACCAAGTTCGCAGATGACTGCAAACTGGGCGCCATAATCGACTCTCCAGCCAACACAAGCATCCTACAAAAGGGCCTCATAGAAACAGACAACTGGTGCCAGAGCCATGGCCTCAAGCTAAACGCTAAAAAGTGTATAGTCATCCCCGTCGGCAAAAACAAAGTGCCCACAAATTACCACATAGATGGTTATCCATTAAGTACGGAAGAAGTAATTAGGGACCTGGGGACCCAAGTTGATAACAATCTCTCATTCGACAACCACGTGGCCAAAGTGGTTAGAAAAACATTTTATATAGCCCACCTAATCATGAAGGGATTCACATCTAGATCAGGGGAGGTCATCGTGCCTCTTTACTCATCCCTCATCAGGCCCATAATTGAGTACAATGCCCCTTTTGGGATGTACCTTACCAGACACCTGCAGCAACTGGAAAGACCCCAAAAGTACCTCACCAAGAGGATCAAAGGGCTCAAACAGATGCCATATGCTGCCTGCTTAAAGAAACTCCAGCTCTACTCAGTGGCATACTGCCTGCTCAGACGTGATCTGTGCCTGACATATAAAGCCATGTCCAACCCGGAATTAATGGACATGTTGCACCTCAGAAAATCCAAATCCCATCGAGCTACGCGCTCAAGAGACTTGAACCTCAGCACTGAAATAAATAGGACATGCTGGAGGGACAGATTCAAAACCCAGAGGCTCCCTTCACTCTGGAATAAAATCCCAGTCCAGGTTAGGCAGAGTCCCTCATTGACTCTCTTCAAGAGGAATCTTGATGAGTGGATGGGAGATCATAGATTTACTCCGGGTATCACTTCTGTGTCACTGTTAGACAGAGGCACAGTATACTAACATCGAAAAAGGGCATAGCAAAATTCATTTTAAAATGGGTGGTGAAAGCCAAACACACTCTGGCTAGGCTTGTAAATGCCCTAGGGCAGATAGCCTAGTATGAACCTATGAACCTGTGAATGTAGTCGTTTGATGGGGTGTCCATCTTTTCAAAAGATACTATGATACACCTTCTGGCACTGAGTTTTAGACCAAGACTCTGGCACCAGTTATTGGTCTATGTCAGGCTTTCTGGGAGGATATTTCTGTCTTGGAGGGATTCAGTGACTGCACCCAATTTGCAATCATCTGCAAACTTAGTCAGTCAGAGGACCTTGATGTTAGCCTTGACCTCATAACAGTAGACACTAAACAGGAGCAGCCCCAATACATAGCCCCGAGGCACCCTATTAATAATTTGCCATTTTGTGGAGGTCTGTTCCCACTTCTTGGGCCTGTCTGTAAGCCAGCTGACCAGTGAATTGAGACTGTATAGCTTGTTGTAGAATCTGATGGGATTTATGGACTTTAAATAACAAAATATATTCTGCATTAATAAGTATTTTATGGTTAGGGAAGTCATGCGTGACAGTAATGAGGTCCATGGGTAGAGTCTTCAGGAAATACAGTTTTGAGTGTTCCTTCTACAGATAGTGAGCTATTAGCTAAGATTTAAAATGATCTATCCTGTAGCAAATTTTAAACCACCATATGATATTTCCACCAAAGTTCAGTTTCATTTCCATTTGTATATCAGATTTAAAATTGCTGGTAGGCTTTCAGCCTTCTGTACCACATCTGATATACAGGTGAAGCTTCTAGGCTGAAAAACTTCAAGTCGGATTCAATCACCAAGTACTCAGGAAAGTAAAAGCTACTCTCAGAAAAAGAAATAAGATTCATTAACATTGCATGTTACAGAATCTCATTACCTGTCCTTTGCATAGCTTTGTGAGGTATGGAATTTGGTGAAGCTCACCGACCCACACAACCCAGATAATGGCATGCCAGGAGGTGAGGTGGATTTTATAGTTTGGAGGTAAAAGAACAGGATAGTGTTGGCTGGCTGGTCTCACAACTCCATTTTTAACTCTGACTCTATATTAATGTAAATAAATGCTTTAGTACACAATAACAGACTTTATCAGTCTAACAAAGTCTATGTTGGTGTAGTAGACAGTGTTAATTTATGTCATTAAAGTGGTAGTTTGCTGCCCTATGACTCTTTTTTTTTCATTTAAAGTTGACTAATGGTTCATAGGTTCATAGACAGATACTAGGCTATCAGTCCATGGGCCTAAGTAAGCCTAGCCAACAAGGTTCCCTGGCTTAGGCCACCCAAGAAAGTTATTTTCCTGTGCCCTTTCGAGCAGAGCCACAGAAGTGATCTCCAGGGTGTATTTCCTATTTCCCATCCAATCATCAAGATTTTTCTAGAAGAGTGCTAATGAGGAACTTTGCTTGACATAGATGGGTAGCTTGTTCTAGAGTATGGGAAGTCTCTGGGACAGGAATCTATCCCTCCATCATGTCCTGCTTATTGTGGTGACAAGGTTTAGGTCTCTAGAGCATGTAGCTTGGAGGGACTGGGATTTCTTTAGTTGTAGCATGTCCAACAGCTCTGGGTTTGACATAGCTTTATATGTTAGGCAGAGATCACCTCAGAGTAGGCGATATGCTATGGAGTAAAGCTGGAGTTTTTTGAGACGGTCAGTGTAGGGCATCTGTCTGAGGCTAGTAATCCTCTTTGTGAGGTACTTCTGTGGCCTTTCCAGCTGCTGCAGATGTCTTGTGAGGTACCTTCCAAAAGGGGCATTGTACTTTATAATGGGTCTAATGAGTGACGAGTAGAGGGGAACAATGACCTCTTTTTTCCTGGATGAGAACCCTTTTGTGATGAGGTGTGCCACGTAGAAGGATTTCCTGACTACTGTGGTGATGTGATTATCAAAGGAGAGACTACTGTCCACCTGGGTCCCATGGTCTCTTACCACACATTCATTGTTAAGTAGGCTGCAGCCTATGTGGCAGTTCATGGGTACAGAGTTTTTACTAAAGGGAATGATAATGCACATTTTGGCATTGAGCTTGAGGCCATGGCTCTGACACCAGGCATCTGTCTCAGTGAGGGCCTTCTGTAGGATGTCCACATCATTTGGGGACTCAGCTATGGCTCCCAGTTTGCAGTCATCTGTTCATTAGCCACAGGCCTTCTGTGTTAGCCTGTACTTCAGAGAAGTAGATAGAAAACAGGAGAGGTCCCAGGACTGCATCCTTTGGTACTCCACTTGTCACTGGTTTGAAGTTAGATTTGGAGTCTGCAACTTTTACAGGGTGGGTTCTGTCAGTGAGCCAGTTGGCAATCCAGCTTGTGACATAGGGATTTATACCTACTTTAGTGAGTTTATCTATAATTCCAAAATTGGGGATGGTGTCGAAAGCCTTGGCGAGGTCAAGCTAGGCTGTGTGAACCACCTTACCCTCGTCTACGGCTTTGGTGACTGCCTCAAAGAAGTCAATCAGGTTCAGAAGGCATGATCTGCCTTTCACAAACCCGAACTGGGTGGGGTCCAGAGTTTGGAGGTTACCAATGTCTTTGTTTATGAGTTCCATGATGATATGTTCCATGGCATTACAGACCAGGCTCGTCAGGCTAATAGGGCTATAGTTCCCGGGATCAGTGGTGCCTCCCCCTTTGTGGAGAGGGATAACTGTTGCTGTGCGCCATTCAGTGGACACAAAGCCTGATGTGAGACTATGACTGGGTTAGTCACTGAAAAGGCTGTTTTTTGAAACAGATGTATATGTATGTGTGTGTGTGTGTGTGTGTGTGTGTGTGTGTGTGTGTATATGTATGTATATATATATATATATATATATATATATATATATATATGTGTGTGTGTGTGTGTGTGTGTGTGTGTGTAAATATATATATATATATATATATATATATATATATATATATATATATATATATACACACACACACTAAGAGGCAAGCTCTGTTAGAAATTCTACATCTAAAGAAATCCTAATCCCTCCACACCACACGCTCCAGAGACCTCAACCTTACTACCACAATCAACAGAACATGCCATAAGTACGCACCTATGAACCTATATTTATATATATATATATATATATATGTGTGTGTGTGTGTGTGTGTGTGTGTGTATGTGTATGTACGTACATTATATATATATATATATATATATATATATATATATATATATATATATATATATATATAAAGTTAGACAGAAATAGATAGGCATGTAGTGTTCTCTCTCTTTATATATGTATCATACATACGTCTATATGTATCTATCTATGAATGTGTGTGCATTTGTCTATATTTTACATATATACATATATATATATATATATTTTTTTTTTTGTGTGTGGGGCCCTATTATAAGATCAATTGCTCAGATGAGCACACCACACAAGCTCAAGACAGGAAAATCAAAAACCTGGAAGATCGACAACAAGTGAGCACAAACAACTATTTTTTTTTTTACAGGAGTGCAAGCATCTCTGCACCCCCACACCCCCTGCTAGTTAAATATACCAACTCCAAGATCACACTGCAGAGGAGAAATAAACAGATCTCTGCTGTGCCATGATCCCACACATTATAACCTATGTTCTTTTTGATCTTCCAGGTTTTCAATCTTCCCAGTTTGATCTTGTGCAGCTCACTCATTTGAGCATTTGATTGTGTGATAGGGACCATATATTTATCCTTTGTAGATCAGGTTGGTCCCATTGGACTAGTAGTGACCTCTTTTCAGGGGGGAACTGAGGTGGTATTCATACTACAAGGGAAAAGTTAGCCTGAAAATCTGGGAACTTGTCCTCTCTTTTTATAAATGGAAGTCCTGCAATGAGCTGTAGGCTGGTTGCAGTATGCAGCATGATGGAAATAGCACTGAATGTGTGGAGATTACAGTCTTAGAATGAGATGACTTGTTTAATGATATACTCATTGATCTGATTAATACAGAGGAAACTGATATTACTGCAGCAGCTTCTTGGAGTCAAATGCTTGATTGTTTACAACCTGACTTAGTACTGTGGTTCAAATTCAGGAAATTATGCCACTGGAGAAAAATCGGGCTGATGGAAAGGTTCCACTTTGCCAGTTGGTGGGTTTACCAACTACCATATTACATATTGCAGCTGCAGTTTCATGCAGAATCTCTTACAGCAGATGATAAATAGGATAACAAAGAGGTAAAGTAGGAAGGTGGATTAGTAAGTTAAAGAAATAGAAACTGAGGTTACGGATTACCTGCGAAGTGAAGGATTTAGTGTAGAAAATCTAACTGATAACACCACAGCAGGATAGAATAATGAATCCCTAAATTAAGGAGAAGCCAGTGGAGTGGTAAACATCTAATCAGTTGCCATATGAAGATACCTTGGAGCCTTCAGTAGGAAACCAGTATAAAAGTTCAGGTAGAGCTGCACAGCAGGGGAAGGAACAAAATACTGTGGCTACTCTGATGCAGTCAGCATTGATGAATGATAGGTCAGTGAGTTCCCAAATGAAAGATCAACAGATGACACAAGATGAGACTGAAAAGAATATGGCACAGGAAGATGCTTTGGAACTTTCTGAAGAATGCAACACAGGGGTGCAGTTGTTAGCATTGTTGCCTCACAGCAAGAGGTTCTCCAGTTTGATTCTTGGCTTGGGTGCCTTCTGTGTGAAGTCTGCATGCTCTCCCTGCATTTGCGTGGGTTTCTTCCAGATCTCCGATTTAGTCCCACATTTTAAAGACATGCATCTGGAGCATTTCTCCACAGGCCTCCATTGAAAATGGGCTATGTTCCAGTCGGACTTTCCTGGGAAACAAATGTTCAATAAATAAATACATGCCCACAGGAAATGGAAAACAATGAATGTGCTCTCAGTTTAGAAGAAAGTTATCTAAGGGAAGAGTTGCTTGATTTAATAGATATGGAAAGACGTATTAAGATCAATGAAAGAAATAGATTACAGAAAGTAAATAAGACCCAAAATGTTAGATATTTGATAAAACAAATTAACACAGTAATCAGGACTGTTCATATAATGATATACAGAAGCAAATAGGACATATTACAGCCAAATTAATAACAGGTAAAGTTGTACCACAAAAACACAGGACAGTAAGGGAAAGGAAGGTGAGAAATCAAATGCCATCATGGAAGTATCGAATAGAGAAAACTATAAAGCAGCTAAGACAAGAAGTGTCACTGTTGGAAGAGTACAGAAGAGGGAACAGAACAACACAAATACTTATAAAGACAGATGTGATAAAAGCAACACACAATATCAGAACAGATCAGGAACTATGATATACTTTTATGTTCATAGCTTAGTAATAGGCTATCAGTCCTAGGGCCTATACAAGCCTAGCCATAACAATTCCCTGGATATTTCTTCCCACAATATTTACTTCCCTGTACCCCTGTCTAGCAGGGTGACTGACATGATTGCCGGGGTGAATTTCCTATCTCCCATCCAATCATCAAGGTTCCTTTTGAAGAGGAGAAAGGAGGCGCTTTGCTTGACATGTATGGGCAGTCTATTCCAGAGTGTGGGGTGTCTCTGGGTCAGGAACCTATCCCTCCAGCATGTTTTGTTCATTGTGATGACAAGGTTTAGATCCCTGGAGCATGTGGCTCTGAGGGATTGGGATTTCTTTAAGTGGAGCATGTCCAACAGCTCAGGGTTTGACATGGCCCTGTATGTTTAAGCAGAGATCACCTCTGAGTAGACGATATGCCACAGAGTATAGCTGGAGTTTTTTTAGACGGTCAGCATATGGCATCTGCTTTAGGCCTGTGATTCTTTTAGTGAGGTATTTCTGTGGCCTTTCCAGCTGTTGCAGATGTCTTGTGAGGCACATACCAAATGGGGAGTTATACTCCATAATGCGTCTAATGAGGGATGAGTACAGTGGGACAATGACCTCCTTTTTCCTGGACGAAAAGCCCTTAGTGATGAGGTGTGCCACATAGAAGGATTTCCTGACTGTTGTGGAAATGTGGTTACTGAAGGTGAGACTACTGTCCACCTGTGTCCCTAAGTCTCTCATCACACTTTCGGTGTTTATTGTACTGCCACCTATGTGGTAATTCATGGGTACATGGTTTGTCCCAAAGGGGATAACTATACATTTCTTGGCATTAAGCTTGAGCTCATGGCTCTGGCACCAAGCATCTGTTTCTGTAAGGCCCTTTTGCAGAATATCCACATCATTTGGGGGTTCAATAATGGCTCTCAGTTTGCAGTCATCTGTGAACTTTGTTAGCCAGAGTCCCTTAGTGTTGGAATGTACTTCAGTGAAGTAGATGCCAAACAAGAACGGTCCCAGGACTGAACCCTGAGGTACTCCACTTGTCACTTGTCTGTAGTTGGATTTGGAGTCAGCCACATTTACAGTCTGGGTTCTGTCAGTAAGCCAGTTGGCAACCCAATGAGTGATGTATGGATTTATGCCCAGCTTAGTAAGTTTATCTACGATTCCAGAGTGGGGGATGGTGTCGAAGGCCTTGCCGAGGTCCAGATAGGCTGTATGGACTGCCTTACCCTCGTCCACAGCTCTGGAGACTGATTCGAAGAAGTCAATCAGGTTCAGGAGACAAGATTGGCCCTTCATGAACCCAAACTGGGTGGGGTCCAGTGTTTGAAGGTTGCCAATGTCTTTGTTTATAAGTTCCATGATAATGCGTTCCATGCCCTTGCAGATCAGGCTCATCAGACTGATGGGACGGTAGTTCCCGGGATCCAAGGTGGATCCCCCCTTGTGGAGTGGGATAACTGTAGCTGTGCGCCACTCAGTGGGCATGAAGCCTGAGGTGAGATTATGATTAAACATGACACTTAGGTGAGGTGCCAGTTCATTTTGTAGTTCATGTAGTACACAGCCCAGGATGTCATCTGGTCCCATGGATGCTGTATTATTAGCTTTGGAGAGTGCAGTTTCTACCTGTGTGGCCATGATTACTGGAATTTGGCAATCTTTTGGTATTGAGATGGACCCTTTAGGGGGTGAGATGGGGGTGAAGTTGGCACTAAATCGATCTGCCAGGATATTGGCAATATCCTTTGGATCAGTATATTTAATGCCATTCTGTTGTAGCTCAGAGCAGATCTGAGCATTGCCATTTAGATTCTTGACATAACTATAGAGTAACACAAAAGAAAACCTCCTGCACGGTAGCAACTGCACGGCTCAAGAAACATAGCTATCAGGAACAAAAAAATTCAGAGCCAGCAAACGGTGACATGAAAATTGTATTGAGTAGAAATCACAGCATGTTACAAACCAGTTTCGGCTGGCAAAGCACAGCCTTCTTCAGTGTACAAAAAGTCAATTCAAAAAACAGTAGCTGTATATATACTGATAGCAACAATCCCATTGGTTAACTGTCATAAATGTTCATTAAGTCCCGGTGGGAACAAGCCACCCAGTCTGATAATCCATTTCCTTTCCTTTGCATTAAGTATAGAGTGCCATTGTGATTTATTGGCCCTATTGCCAAAAATCATGTCAATAATGATAAAATTAAATTTACTTGTGGGATGTACTGTAGTGTGTTTGTACAAAGCATTATATATCTTTTTTTGTTTGATATTACTTTGGTGCTCAGAGATTCTAATCCTGAGGGGTCTGGACGTTTGTCCAACATAGAAAGCACCGCAGCTACAAGAAGCTAAGTAAATAATCCAATCACTGGAACAGTTGGAAAAGAATTGCAAGTCAAAAACATTTATGACAGTTTACCAATGGGATTGTTGCTATCAGTATATATACAGCTACTGTTTTTTGAATTGACTTTTTGTACACTGAAGAAGGCTGTGCTTTGCCAGCCGAAACTGGTTTGTAACATGCTGTGATTTCTACTCAATACAATTTTCATGTCACCGTTTGCTGGCTCTGAATTTTTTTGTTCCTGATAGCTATGTTTCTTGAGCCGTGCAGTTTCTACCGTGCAGGAGGTTTTCTTTTGTGTTGCACTTCCTTCCACATCCTGCTGGGGCCGGTGACTTTGGGATTGCTGTGAGCATTTTTTGTGCAGCGTCCATCACATTCAGCTTTTTGTCTGGATTCTATTTTTTAGCTATTTTTTATAGCTGTTTTCCCATTTTGGCTTTATCCTAAATTTGGCTGTTGTCTCCATATTGTGTGGGAACTTGCCGCATTGGAAGTTTAATTTTGGTCCGGTTAAGTCTGTTGGCGTATTACGGGCCTTATTGCTTCTCAAGAAACCTGCTTCTGTACATTTAGTGTTTCGAGATATTGCTTTTTGCATACTAACAGGTTTGACTTTACATTTCCTTTCATTTGTGGCGGGGATCATCAAACTTTCGTTGTTTGAGGAAACTCGTTTTGGCTTTGTGTGGGAACTTGCCGCATTGGAAGTTGATTTTTGGTCCGGTTAAGTCTGTCGGCGAATTACGGGCCCTATTGCCTCTAAAGAAAACCTGCTTTTGCCACATTAAGTGTTTCGGGACATTGTTTTTTGTATATCAACAGGTTTGACTTTACATTTCCTTTCAATTGCAGCGGGGATCACTAAACTATTGCTGTTTGAGGAAACTCTGTTTGTGCGTCTTTCAGTACGCAACTTTTGAAACAAAACGACATTTGGGTTAAACTGTTTTGGTTAGGAATGCTCCATATTGACTATTAGATTTTTTCCAAACTGTGGGGGCCATTTGAAAAATTTTTTTCTTTGGGACTATAATATATTGGGTCATTTGGATAACGTATCACATCATTGTGTCCTAAGTACAATTTTGATTGTGCTTTTTGCATGGACTGTTTATGACATCGCATTTGGAAATGAGCAGGAATGGAACCGGTTTGTAACATGCTGTGATTTCTACTCAATACAATTTTCATGTCACCGTTTGCTGGCTCTGAATTTTTTTGTTCCTGATAGCTATGTTTCTTGAGCCGTGCAGTTGCTACCGTGCAGGAGGTTTTCTTTTGTGTTGCACTTCCTTCCACATCCTGCTGGGGCCGGTGACTTTGGGACTGCTGTGAGCATTTTTTGTGCAGCGTCCATCACATTCAGCTTTTTGTCTGGATTCTATTTTTTAGCTATTTTTTATAGCTGTTTTCCCATTTTGGCTTTATCCTAAATTTGGCTGTTGTCTCCATATTGTGTGGGAACTTGCCGCATTGGAAGTTTAATTTTGGTCCGGTTAAGTCTGTTGGCGTATTACGGGCCTTATTGCTTCTCAAGAAACCTGCTTCTGTACATTTAGTGTTTCGAGATATTGCTTTTTGCATACTAACAGGTTTGACTTTACATTTCCTTTCATTTGTGGCGGGGATCATCAAACTTTCGTTGTTTGAGGAAACTCGTTTTGGCTTTGTGTGGGAACTTGCCGCATTGGAAGTTGATTTTTGGTCCGGTTAAGTCTGTCGGTGAATTACGGGCCCTATTGCCTCTAAAGAAAACCTGCTTTTGCCACATTAAGAGTTTCGGGACATTGTTTTTTGTATATCAACAGGTTTGACTTTACATTTCCTTTCAATTGCAGCGGGGATCACTAAACTATTGCTGTTTGAGGAAACTCTGTTTGTGCGTCTTTTAGTACGCAACTTTTGAAACAAAACGACATTTGGGTTAAACCGTTTTGGTTAGGAATGCTCCATATTGACTATTAGATTTTTTCCAAACTGTGGGGGCCATTTGAAACAATTTTTTTCTTTGTGACTATAATATATTGGGTCATTTGGATAACGTATCACATCATTGTGTCCTAAGTACAATTTTGATTGTGCTTTTTGCATGGACTGTTTATGACATCGCATTTGGAAACTAGCAGGAATGGAACCGGTTTGTAACATGCTGTGATTTCTACTCAATACAATTTTCATGTCACCGTTTGCTGGCTCTGAATTTTTTTGTTCCTGATAGCTATATTTCTTGAGCCGTGCAGTTGCTACCGTGCAGGAGGTTTTCTTTTGTGTTGCACTTCCTTCCACATCCTGCTGGGGCCGGTGACTTTGGGACTGCTGTGAGCATTTTTTGTGCAGCATCCATCACATTCAGCTTTTTGTCTGGATTCTATTTTTTAGCTATTTTTTATAGCTGTTTTCCCATTTTGGCTTTATCCTAAATTTGGCTGTTGTTTCCATATTGTGTGGGAACTTGCCGCATTGGAAGTTTAATTTTGGTCCGGTTAAGTCTGTTGGCGTATTACGGGCCTTATTGCTTCTCAAGAAACCTGCTTCTGTACATTTAGTGTTTCGAGATATTGCTTTTTGCATACTAACAGGTTTGACTTTACATTTCCTTTCATTTGTGGCGGGGATCATCAAACTTTCGTTGTTTGAGGAAACTCGTTTTGGCTTTGTGTGGGAACTTGCCGCATTGGAAGTTGATTTTTGGTCCGGTTAAGTCTGTCGGTGAATTACGGGCCCTATTGCCTCTAAAGAAAACCTGCTTTTGCCACATTAAGTGTTTCGGGACATTGTTTTTTGTATATCAACAGGTTTGACTTTACATTTCCTTTCAATTGCAGCGGGGATCACTAAACTATTGCTGTTTGAGGAAACTCTGTTTGTGCGTCTTTTAGTACGCAACTTTTGAAACAAAACGACATTTGGGTTAAACCGTTTTGGTTAGGAATGCTCCATATTGACTATTAGATTTTTTCCAAACTGTGGGGGCCATTTGAAAAATTTTTTTCTTTGGGACTATAATATATTGGGTCATTTGGATAACGTATCACATCATTGTGTCCTAAGTACAATTTTGATTGTGCTTTTTGCATGGACTGTTTATGACATCGCATTTGGAAACGAGCAGGAATGGTTTGAAGAGATTATTGGACAGCCACGAGGACTTTAATTGAACTTTTTTCGCAACAGTTATTTGTGAATTATGTGTACGGTTCGTACAATTTTGTATATCAAGCTTGGGCTGCATGTTTTGGACTTTAACATTTTTTCATAATTGAATCATTTGTGCTTACTTCTTAGATTTGATTATCATAATTTGGTCTATTCACTCTGGGTTATGGCCTATATATATCATTTTGACTTGTTTAAGTCATTGGGGCCAGTATTGCAATTATTATTTTCACAAAATTTTGATAGCTATTAGTGTTCTAATTAGCCTGTTACTAAGCTGATACACAGTTTGCATAGCTCAAGGTCTCTCAAGTTCTATTATGCTTATGGTCAACAACAATTTGGTGAATATATCATTAATATGTATATGGTTCCAATTATAGATAATAATTGTATGTTCTATCTGCTATAGGGAATGAATGTTACAAATGTGTTCTTTAAACATCAATATAATTTATTGATGAATGATCAATTATACCTTCCATTAATTATGGAGTGTTTATCTTTTTTTGATTAGTGGTATAACAGGGACATTCAATGAGTGAACCACAGGATACTCACAATTTATTATGAAAAATGAATCAATAATTTTGGTAGTTGAATGTGAACATATCCAGTATTAATAACTATTGTATTAACATACTGGGGTTTAGTGTTATTTTTGATTCTATTGTCATTCTCGATTCAGCAAGGGTTCACTGTATGTTTATTCAACTATAGCGTATTTATATTGGCTTATATACACATTATTTCACTTGGGGGCACCACTTGTTGTATGATGACTATATTATCATCTTCTTGAATTTTTTGAAACAGTCATCTAGTGACAGGGTAATAACCTTTGGGTCTGACATATTGAGTCACTACTTTTGACTCTATACTTGGACCACAATACAATACAATATTTGATTCATGCTACAATACATTTTTTACCAATTGCTTTGGCTCTATACACTTATTTATATTTCTCAGTCCTATACTCCTCTACGGGTCCCTATATCATTATTATTTTTATCTTTTTGATCATTTTTTGGTGCTTTGGCCTGTATAACTCTTATATTATAAAACTTGGTCATATTTTTGGATTAGTCAAGTGTCATTCAAAATTGGGTCTTTCTGTTTCCGGTTTGTTGACTAGTTTATGATCAGTGGCAGTATATTTGGCTAATTTTAAAAATCAACCAGGATTTTTTCTCAGTGTTCCGCTTTTGAATATATTGGACGCAGGTGGTTCTTAGGATACTTTTTCCTGTTATGGTCCATTTATATTTGTGTACACATCAACGTGGTTGTTTGTGAGCCATTATTGTTGGTGTCATGGGTTTTTCCAGTTTCATTAGGGGGCTGGTTTCTGATAGAGAGGACCTCGAGGTCTTTGGACTAGGGTCATCCACAGGGAACACTGGGGGGTCCGATTTGGTTGATTCTGAATCTAATTGTGGATTACTTTTTGGTAACTTAAATAAACACCTTAGATCTTTAAGATCTAATATTTGGCACAGTAAGCTATTTAATGCTTACCAGACTGCGGGAATCACCCCAAGGGGTCTACGTGTTCGCACTGTTCCCCATGTTACTAATGCGGATGAGGAACTCAATTCAAATTGGAATAAAATACAGCAGGAAGCAACAATGGCTTTTGTTGTTGAACTACTCAAGTTCCACAACAGGGCCATTGACAAAGAATTAGAGGATATCAATACTCTAGTCAACAAATTGGCAATTTATGAGAAAGAACCATTTTTTAAGAGTTCATTAAACAAGGTGGCTTCTGATCTACGTAAGTTTGACACTGAACTCAAATCCAGAAAAACCAAAAAATTTACTAGGGACCAGGAAGATTATAGGAGGGGGAATCCTTTTATGTCCAGTTCCAAACATGTTAGGTTTTCACCCATTCCTTTTAAATCTACCAATAAAAGGAAACGACCAAGATCTATATTAAAAAGGCAGGAGAGTGAGACAATATCCTCTTTTGAGGATACTTCATCTGGCACAGAAAATGAAGCCACAACAGTCTCAGAGTCACCGACCCCAAAAAGAATACCAAGCTCCACCCCTTTAGGCCCAAAACCAGGCGGGGAGGACGGAAACACCGCAGAAATAGAGAACATTCAGGGTCTTCTGAACCTTGCTCTGGCGAAATGACAAATCCATGTCACAATGTCTTAAACTTATCATGCTTTGAACTATCTTCCATTCAGTTACGAATGTTGAATAAAGGTCTTTCTTTTATTCCAGGTTTTACTGTGTCAGAGGAATCTTTTGCACAGGATGTTGTGAATTTTTGTCGTCTATTAAATTTGAAGTTATTTTTTGGTGATAGTGATGTTATTTATGATCATGATAGATTTACATATCATAGATCGAACTTTTCTCCACCTATGCATCAGATGGTGTTGCAGTTTCAGAACAGTGTACTCAAGGATTTGCATTTTTTGAGTTCTGACATTTCATTACAACATAATAATCTTTCTTTTGATGAAAGACAAGCTATTTTTGAACTTCAAAATAACAGAGAAATTGTGATAATTTCAGCTGACAAAGGTGGGGCTGTGGTGGTATTAAACTGGTCTGACTATGATAAGGAAGCATTACGACAATTAAATGATGTTAGATATTATTCGCACATGGTTATTGACCCCACTCAGATGTTTAAGAAACAAATTGAGACATTCTTAAGACAGGCTAAGGATGAGGCTATCATTTCTGATGACATCATGAATCAACTTTTGGTTCATGATCCCATTAACCAATACATATATTTCCTGCCAAAAGTTCATAAGGATCTTTTACATCCACCTGGCAGACCTATTGTATCGGGTAAGGGATATATTACAGAACCCCTCTCCTTATTTTTGACCAAGTATTTGAAGCCTTTGCTTTCCAACATTCGATCACGCCTACAAGATACAACGAATTTTTTGCAGATCATTTCTAACACACACCTTGATCCAGATTGGTTTCTATGTTCCTTAGACGTAAGTGCCTTGTATACCAACATTTCACACCAGGATGGGCTGCTTGCCTTGGCTTATTGGCTTGAAGTCTCTAACTTATATGGTCCTGACTTCAATAAATTTCTGGTGGATTTGGCACAATATGTCCTTACCAGCAATGTTTTTTATTATAAGGAACAATGCTTTTGGCAAACCAAAGGGACAGCGATGGGGGCATCTTTTGCCCCCATATATGCTGATCTCTTTATGGCGTTTGTTGAGAAACACTTAATCTATGATGACAAGAGGAACATATTTCTGGAGGGGATTGATATATGGAGACGGTATCTTGATGATGTGTGGTTGGTGTGGAGGGGGGATGAAGGCTCATTACTGGATTTTGTGACATATCTCAATAATAATGAATGGGGCCTGCATTTTACTATCAATTATGACAATGAAACCATTACATTTCTGGATGTCCTAATTCAGAGGGCACCGGATCATACATTATTAACTGAGATATACAGGAAGTTTCCAGAATACAACACAATTTTGCATGCCTCCAGTTATCATCCACCCCACATTGCAAGCAATATACCCAAGTCACAATTCATACGTGCGAAACGTATTTGTTCTGATGATAGCACCTATCTGAAACATAAATCAGATATTACCAACAGATTTAGATCCCGTGGTTACAAAAGTGGCCACATTGCTATGGCTAGCAACAAGGTTAACTCTTTGAACAGAAGTGACCTATTAACATACAAGACACGCACCAATTCAACTGGTCAACCCCTTAGATTCACAACTACATTTGCACGCAATTCAAATCGTCTCATTCAAAGTGTGAGGAGACATTGGAATATTTTACAATGTGACATGGAGATAAATAGTATCATTCCTGAAAGTTGTCTTTTTTCCTATAGGAAAGGGAAGAATTTAAATTCCTTCTTTAATCATTATAAACACAGAGATAACAAATCATCTGATTTGACACAAACAACATTAACAGGGGAACCCTTACAGGGGTGCTTTCCATGTGGACATTGTAACAATTGTAAATATATGCAAAAGTCCAAACAATTTTCTACGCGTAATTGTCCGAAAGTTTTTGACTTGCAATTCTTTTCCAACTGTTCCAGTGATTGGATTATTTACTTAGCTTCTTGTAGCTGCGGTGCTTTCTATGTTGGACAAACGTCCAGACCCCTCAGGATTAGAATCTCTGAGCACCAAAGTAATATCAAACAAAAAAAGATATATAATGCTTTGTACAAACACACTACAGTACATCCCACAAGTAAATTTAATTTTATCATTATTGACATGATTTTTGGCAATAGGGCCAATAAATCACAATGGCACTCTATACTTAATGCAAAGGAAAGGAAATGGATTATCAGACTGGGTGGCTTGTTCCCACCGGGACTTAATGAACATTTATGACAGTTAACCAATGGGATTGTTGCTATCAGTATATATACAGCTACTGTTTTTTGAATTGACTTTTTGTACACTGAAGAAGGCTGTGCTTTGCCAGCTGAAACCGGTTTGTAACATGCTGTGATTTCTACTCAATAACTATAGAGTGCCTTGTGGTTGTCTTTGGAATCTTTGGCAATTTTATTTTCGTAACTAGCTTTTGAGGATTTTATGAGGGATCTCAGCTTCTTACTGATGCTGGTAAGGGAGTCTTTTGCATCCTGGGATTTTCCTCTTTTCTGCAACAGTTTCTTCTTTAAGTTGTATAGTTTGTTTATGGCAGGGGACCATCAGATCGGCTTCCTTTTTTTGGAGGAGAGCATCTTCGTTCTATTTGGGATGGCATGATTCATGCACGAGTGGATGTGCTCATACAGTGCCTTAGTGTAGGATTCAGCAGTCAAACATTCATATCCCGTCTGCATGGGTGTCATAAAGTTTGTCACTTCTGACTTGAGTAGCATGAAGTTGGCTTTGGAGAAGTTTTTTACGGAGGTTTCCTTACTGGAGCATGGGCTGGGGTGTGGATGTCAAGGGTGATTTGCTTATGGTCAGACCTGACCAATGAGGAGGTGACCACTGATGTGGAGCATCTATCTCCCATGTTGGTAATGACCAGGTCTAGGATATTGGAGCCCCTGGTGGGACAATGGATTAGTTGATCCAGGGCATTGGAATTTGTGAATTCCAAGAACCGCTGGGAAAAGGTGTTTGGTACCCAAGTCGTTTTCCCAGTTAATGGCAGGGTAGTTGAAATCACCCAGTATTAGGGTGTTTGGTTGTATCTTAATATTTTCCATTATGTTTAGAAAGGTGTAGTGAGAATCTTGGGGCATGGTGGGGGATCTGTAGCAAGCTACAATTTGGATTGCAGTCTTAACTAGTGTTAGTTGCACCTGGAGAATTTCAGATGCATTGTGTTGAACAACTAGCCTGGAGGTGTGAATATCCTTGGTGAATATGGGCAATCCTCCACCTTTAGTGTTTCGGTCTTGGTTTGGTGGGAGAAAAGTGTAGTAAGGGCTGTAGACTGGTATTGCAGGGGTGCTCTCTGGAGTCTTGAACCAGGTCTCAGTTACTGCACAGATATCAATGTTCTCCATTTTCAGGTGTGCCTCGAGATAGTGCATTTTGAGGTTTAGACTTCTAGCACTGCATTACCTTCATATTTTGCATGCTTGTATCTGTTACAGTGGTGGTTTTGTCCTTTGAACCTTGCCTAAAAAAGGCACTATAGGGGTGGCAAGAGCTTTAGCCAGTAACCTGAATCCCAGGGGTGACAGGTGCAGACCATCTCTGGCAAAGCATCGTCTACCCAGGCAGACAGATACTGGATCCCCCTTGAATGACACCAGAAGCTTAGCCAATTGTTGAAGTCAATCAGTTTGTCCTTATACTGTGGTATCATTCTGGGCGAAGGCAGGATGCTACTCAGGGCTAGGGTCATACCTGCCTGGGCCAGATGATCCGAGAGCTCTTCCATGTCTCTTTTCATGTAGTCCAGGGAGGTACATCTCAAGTCATTCACTCCAACATGGACAATGACAGAGTCATATTTGTACTTGTTGTGGAGTGACTTGAGTGCATGCATTATGTGGCAGATCCTGGCACCCGACAGGCAGCTGACTGTAATGTTTTCCTTGTTCAGCCTGGTGATTGGGACATCAGTGTGCCTGACTATAAAGTCACCTATGACTAAAGTGTTGGGTACATTGTCTTACCTTAGGGGCTGTTGTTGGGTGGCACACTGGTGTTGTGAGTTATGTGTCACTTTGGTTGTGACTGGTGTTTGCGTTTCAGCTTTGGAAGTCCTTGTTGCTTGGGCAGGTTAATGCTAAGGGCCACCACATATGTGGGTTTAGTGTTGCTATGTGTGGGTGTTGATGGTGTGGGTTTTGAAGGGCTATGTGTTGCTTGAGGTGTAGTGCAGGTGTTAACCTTCTCCTCTTGACTGTCTAGCACAATCCTGGCTGGAGAGAGCTTTGCTTCCAGTTTGGCTATGTAAGTGCATCACTCGCAGGTTATAGTGTTGGTGGTAGGAGGAGAGGGTTGTCTGTGTACATGAGGCTGTTGTTGCATTGCCCCAGTATGCCCAGATTCACCAGGTAGACAGGGGAAATCAACGGAAGCAGACCCTTGGACATGCCTGTTTATGTGCTTTTTTTGTAAAGTACAAGAGCTGTTTTCCCTTACCTTTGCAAGGTACTTTGCAATTATAGGCTGTTTAGTGCCTATGATTAATTTCTCCTTATTGACAAGGAGAGTTGAGTGCTTGTATTAGTTTCAGGCTTCCTAGTGCTTTCCAGCAGGTTCTAGAGCAAGTGCTAGTGACAGGGTTTCAGATTTTAGTGCTACAACTGAGAAACCAGCTAGTTCTAAGGGAAAATTAGAAGAGCAGACTTTCTGGCCCCTGGAATAGTTTAACCGTAGCCCCGCGGTGCTGCACGATGCGAAAAATGTGCAAACCCACAAGTTTTTGAGCCAGAAAGTTGAAAGGGAAGGAAAGTTTGCAAATAATAAGCTAAAAATATCAGCACAGGCAGAAAAACTTAGAAGATATGCAGATAAATATAAACGAAATGTATAAAATAAGCAATTTATTGATGACCCAAAAAAAGTTTTATAGAGAATTGGGAAACAAGGTAAAAGGAATTGAAAGACCACCAAAAAAGAAGGAAATATATATATTTTGGAGAAATATCTATGAAGATCCTGTGGAACATAACAAAGATGTTAAATAGATAGAAGAAGCAAAAGAATAAGAAGTTCAAATGTAGAGGATATGAAATGGGATGAAGTAATGGCCACAAGAGATTGAAACAAGGTTAAGAAAAGCTCCTAATTGGAAAACCCCAGGCCCAGATACAGTACCTAACATCTGGCTAAAAGTATTAACATCTTTACATGAAGATTTAGCCATGAGTAAGAACTATCTATATTCTCACCCCAAACAGATGCCAACCTGGTTAACAACAGGAAAAACAATAATTCTCCTTAAGAGTGAACCAGCAAGCTATCCTATAAACTATAGACCAACAACTTGCCTTCCAACGGTGTTCAAACTGTACACTAGAATTGATGCTGATAAAGTTTATATTCATTTAGAAGAAAACTGCATCATGGCAACAGAAAAAAAGGGTAACAAAAGAAAGTCCTATTGAACAAAGGATCATCTGTTGTTAAATAAAGTTATAATGGAGAACTGTGAAAAGGGGAAGAATCTAAGTATAGCATGGATAGACTACAAAAAGGCATTTGACACTATCCCACATTCACAGAAATAAGATTGCTCACAAATGTATAAGATACACCATACAGTGATCGATTACACTATAGCAACCATGAAACAATGCCCAACTACTTTGCAGGTAAACCATGATAAAGGACAAATTATTATTCCAGGGATAAAAATTCAAACGGGATATTCCAGGGTGACTCTCTGCCACCGCTGTTCTTTTGTCTTGCCCTTAACCCACTAACCTGTCTACTTAACAGATTAGGTCATGGCTATAATTTAGCTCCCAGAAAACAACAAAGTGCAAAGAATTCTCATCTTTTTGTGGATGATTTAAAACTATATGGTGCAGCGGTATCATTGATGCCTCACAGCAAGAGGTTCTCCTGTTCGATTCTCAGCTGGAGCGCCTTCTGTGTGGAGTCTGCATGTCCTCCCCGTGGTCGAGTGGCGTTCAAAAGACATGCGTAGAATCGGCATGCCTTTGTTGAAGGTTGGGTGTCGAGCTGGCACCCGTAAAAAATCTACTGCCAATCATTAGCAGACCGGAGTTCCGCTGTGGTGACCCCTAACCAGGAAAAGCCGAAAGAAGAACATAGTTCATCAAATGAGAAATTAAAAGCACAACTACAACTGGTCAAACCTTTATCATATGATATAAGAATGTAATTTGTTCTTGATAAATGTGCAAAAGCAACCCTTAAAGCAGGAAAGCTGCAGCACCAAGAAAATATCAGTCTGGGACAGGAATGTGATATGAAGGAACTTGAAGAAGAGGAAGTTTATAAATATCTGGGAACTGATGAAGGATCAACAAGAAAACATGAACAAATGTGAATAAAACTTAGTAATGAATATTTTAGAAGACAAAAATTAATACTGAAAAGAGTTTGACATCTAGGAACAAAGTCCAGGCAATAAACCAGTTTGCTCTGCCTGTCCTGGCTTACAGATTTGGAGTGACTGACTGGCCCCAAAAGTTACTGGATCAGTTGGACAGGAAAACAAGAAAAATGTTTCATGCTTATTGAATGAATTATAAAAATCAGTGTGTATACCAAGATTATATATTCCCCGTTCTGATGGAGGTATGGGCCTCCTTGAAATTGACTACATGTATATATACGCAGTCGTCATAGGACTTCATACATGTCTGCTGACCTCACAAGATCCATACACAGTGAAAGTTTTAAAACATGAGGAGATTAAAAGTCTAAGATGACTTCCCTGATTAGTTTAGTAGAAGCATATCAGTGCCAAGCAGGAGTGGAAATCAAAACAGAAGTAGATAAAAATCAGGCAGCAACTTTAAGTTATTATGTACCACAATGATTGTCTACTATAAGAATTGTTAATCTCTAACATTGTGTATGCTTGCTATAAGTATGCTCTATTTTTTTTTCTCTTCCCTCATGTACTGTATTGTATTGTGGAGCTTTTCTTCCCGGGCCTCCACTGAAAATGGACTTGTGTCCAGTCGGACTTTCCCGATAAACAAATGTAAAATAAAATAAACAAAAGAAAGAATATAAGGTGAAGGATCAGATGAGAAGGCAAGAAATGTGGAAAATGCATAAATATATCGAATGCAGGAATGGTTAAGGAGAGATGAATTTAAACAAAAGATGAAAGGTTAATACTGGTGACCCAGCATACTGGACTATGTACATTTCGGTTCACAAAGTCCATTGAACATGAGGGAGAAACAGACAAATGTGGGTTTTGTAAAACAGAACTGGAAACAGTTGCACATCTTGTTGCTGGTTGTGATACACTAGTGGCAGAAGGACTGTATACTGAAAGGCATAATTATGGGCAAACATTATAATATTGAAGTAGATGAGAAGCATTGGAAACATGAGCCACAAAGCATTATAGAAAATGATGAAGTTTATATCACATGGGATCACCCATTGCCAACAGTTCAAAAAATAGATGCAAGAAAACCAGATATAGTAGTCCATGAAAAGAAGACAAAAGTAGCATTGATCATTAAATTGCTACACCCATGACTAAAGTGTCTTGTGTACAGAGAGACACAAAGTCATAAAATACAAGGATTTACAGGCAGAAATGAGGGCAGTGTGGAAGAAGGATACCCAGACAGTTCCAACAGTAATGATAGCAAAGTGTCTCATAAAAATAATTTACATTTGTATTTAAATATGGTACTGATATATGTAACGCCATATGAATTGCAGAGGGATTTATTACTGGGCATATTGTGGGCGCTGCAAAGAGCACTTCTGGCTAACATCAAAGACTGAAACAATACAAATTTCATGAACTTTAATCATAATTTGACTTAGGAATGGGGTCCATTCCCATCATGTCATTAGAAACTCAAATGACTTAGAGAAATTAAAAATGAGATGATAAAATCATGAAGAAAAGGAGAGTATTATTGCTGGAACTGAATTCATATTCAAGTCTTGATGAGTACCTTCATGTGGTGGTCTCTGTTTTCACAAAATCTCACCAAGATGACTAATATATAGACTGGGTTTTATATAGCATATATCATGGACAGAAGTAAGTTAAAAAAAAAAAAGAGAGATGGGTGCACAAGACTCAGGACGAAAAAAATGCCCAATCCTGGTAGGTGCACTGGTGCCAGTAATGAAAAAAAATGACTGTGTAGAATCCTCAAGACACGGAAACATTCCTACAATGGGGCCAGGCTTAGGGGAGGCTGGCCCCCTTGTTGTAGAAAGAAGTAGTAGTCCATAAAAATCACAAACGCCGATAGGACAAAAAGAGCCATAAATATGATAGAATGGATTATTGAGTTTAAGGAAGAAATTATGTATTGTTACTATTATACCAGAAGTCCAGGCTTTCCAAATAGAAGATACTCAAAAGGATTACAAGGGAAATTAGAGGAAAGAAAGTACTTGTACAAGAAAAACTGTCAATAGCTTCAAATCCAAATATTTGTTTATTAATACAACAGATCCTTGACAAATGTTTGAAAGGTATAAAAAAGAAACCTGGACATGGGAAAGAAAAATAAATATGACTTTGGTGCAATATTTAGGCAGAGGAGAAATCCAAACTAATCAATACCAAAAAGGATCTCCATAGATATTTGAACAGAAATGCAGGCAAGGGTGCTCAGATAAAGAAACTTTCATAATACAAAAAATAAGATTACAAAGGGAGAATGTAAAACAGAAGATTAGTAAAGTAGAAATTAAACATACAGAAGCTGAAATTATGGAATACCTGCTAAGTGAAGGATTTACATTGTCTACACAGGTTATGTCACAGCATGATGCAACAATGAGTCCCCAAAGTAAGGAAAAACAGGTGGATTGGGAGACATCAGAAGAAGAAATATGGACATAGGAAAGAAAAAGAGATTTAATATGGTACAATATTTATGCAAACGGGAAAATGCAACTAATCAATACATAAAAGCAGCACCAAAGATATCTGAAGAGAAATACAGGCCGACAGCTGGATATGAAAAATTTCACAATACAAAAAAATAAGAACACAAAGGGGGAAAGTAGAAAAAAGGATTAGTAATGTGGAAGTAAGAGAAATAAAAACTGAAGTTGTGGATTACCTGTGAAGTGAAGGATTTAGTGTAGAAAATCCACCTCTAGAAAAGTCACAGTAAGATGGAACAGTAAGTCGCCAAATTAAGGAGAAACAGGTGGAATGGAAAGCATCTGATCACCTGCCACACAAAAATACTCTGGAGGATTCAGCAGGAAACTAGTACAACAGTTCAGTTGGAGTTGCACAGCAAGGGAAGGTGCAGGAAACAGTGGTAACTCGGATTATGCAGAAAATGTTGTGGAGTGATAGGCCAGAGAGTGCCCATATGAAAGAACAAAGGATGACACAGGATGCAGCTGAACAAAATATGTCACAAGAAGATGTTCTGGAATTTTCTGTGAAATGCCCACAGGAAACAACAAAGAATGTGCCCTCAATTTAGAAGAAAATGATCTAAGGGAAGTGTTGCTTGAATTAATAGAGGTGGATGGACATATTAAGATCAATGAACAAAACAGATTACAGAAAGTCAATGAGACCCAAAATGTTAGAAATCTGATAAAACAGATGAGCACAGTAATCAGAACTATTAACAGAAATTCATCTGCTATAACAGAAGTAAATAGGATATACTACTGTGCAGATAAATTAATAGTAGATAAAGTCTTACCTCCAAAACAGAAAGCAATAAGGGAAAGGAAAGGCAGAAATCAAAAACCATCATGGAAGCATCAAAAAGAGAAAACTATAATTAAAATGAGAAGTGTCGCTGTTTGAAGAGTACTGAAGTAAGAAAAGATCAACAAAAATACTCATAAAGATAGATGTGATATAAGCAATGCACAGTATCAGAACAGGCCATGATCTATTGTATACTATTGCAAATAATGAAGATATCAGCACAGACAGAAAAAACTTAGATGATATGTGATAAATGTAAAGAAAAAGTATAAAATAAAAAATTAATTGATTACCCCAAAAGCAAAAGGAATAGAAACACCACCAACAGGTAGAAAAAAATAGGCAAATTTTGGAGAAATGTCTATGAAGACTCTGTCTTATATCTCATGTCTCGGATAGTGTTTTCATCTCACAGCAAGAGGTTCACTGGTTTGATTCTCAGCTTGGGTGCCTTCTGTGTGGATTCTGCATGTCCTCCCTGCGTTTGCATGCATTTCCTCCAGGTACCCCAGTTTCCTCCCACATTCCAAAGACATGCAGTAGGTGGACTGGACACTCTAAATTGGCTATAGGAGTATTTGTGTGTGCGAGTATGTGGTGCAAAAGAATTACTGTGGCAGGGCTAGCCACTCAGTGGTGTAAACATTTGCTGTAGATGATTGTCACTGTTGAAATGACACCCTGACCCCATGTGCAAAAATAGGAAAAAGGGTTGCAGATGGATGGATGGATGGATGGATCTATGAAGTCTCTGTGGAACATAACAAAGATGCTGAATGGATAGAAGTAAAACAAACAGTAAGAATTTCAAATGTACAGGATATGAAATGGGATGAAGTAACGACCAAAGAAATTGAAAGAAAATTAAGAAAAGCTCCTAAATGAAAAATCCCATGCCCAGATGCAGTACCCAACTTCTGGCTAAATGTATTAACATCTTTACATGAAGATTTAGCCCTGAGTAAAATCTACTTATATGCACATCCCAAACAGATACCAACCTGGTTAGCAACAGGGAAAATAGACCTTCCTGAAGGGGGTTCTCATCTTGGGGGGAATTTGATGACTGCTCTCAATTTGTAATCATCTGCAAACTTTGGCAGCCAGAGGCCTTTGACATTGGCTTTGACCTCCAAGAGGTAGATGCCAAAGATGAGTGGGCCCAGCACAGAGCACTGTAGTGCTCCACCAGTGATCGGCCTCATTGTGAAGGTGGCCTCACTGATCCTAACCTCCTGGGTCCTATACATGAGCCTGCTAGCTATCCAGCATGTTATAAAGGGGTTCATGCCTTGTTCTGTTAAGTTTGCTGACAATGCCCAAGTGAGATATTGTATCAAATGCTTTAGCTAGATCTAGGTAGGTAATATTCACTGCTTTCCCCTATCTATTGCCTTAGTGATCTTTACAAACAAGTCCACCAGGTTCAGTAAGTATGACCTTCCTTTTTCAAAGCCAAACTGGGATGAATCCAGTGTCTCTAGGTTTCCTATATCCTTGTTGATAATTTCCATGATAATTCTTTCCATGGATTTGCAAATAAGACTAGTCAAGACTAATGGGTCCGTGCTTCCAGAATCCATTAAAGGTCCTCCCTTATGACGGGTGATGACCATTGCAGTCCTCTAGTCTCATGGCACAAAGCCTGTATTAAGACTATAGTTAAATATTGACTCCAGGGGTTATGATAAGTCATATTCTAGACTGTTCAGAAGGCATCATGGAATGTTTTCAAGGCCTATTGAGGCTGTGTTGTTGGCTTTAGTAAATGCAGCCAGGACATAGTCCTTAGTTATAGATGGATGGGTTATGTTAACAGTATTTCATGAAGGATAGTTGTTGTGATAGAGAGGTGAAGCTGGACATACATTTGTCTGCTAACAGGTTAACTACATCACCAGGCTTGGTATATGTGGCACCATTAACCACCAGTTCAGCACATGTGTGTTGCCCTTGAGGTTTCTGACATAGCTTATGGTTATCTTTCACCTGGGAGGTTATCTTAACCTAGAAGTTGGATTTGTTTGATTTAATTAGCCCTCTTAGTTGCCTATTTAGTTTGATGAGAGAGTTTTTATGTTTATACTAATTACCATTCTTGGTTGTTGCCCATGATATTTTTTTCCTTTTGTTGTGCATCCTGTTTAATTTGGATGCCACCAGGGGAGTTTTGTTTCTGGGGCTAATTCTGGGCTTAATTCTGATAGGTATATCCTTGCTGCCTGTATGCAGCCATTAACATTGTTGCACAGAGTTTCTGAGAGCAATTCAGTGTAGGCTCCTGTGTTCTTGGAGGTTGGGGAGGCAATGAATTTTGACAAACCGTCACTTAATGAAAAGAAGTTTGCCTTGGAATAGTTCCTAAGTGTTACTGATCTTAATGGGGTTACAGATTTGATTTTGAGTTCAAAGAAGTCAGCTTTATGTTCCAACCTTACCAGGGAGGACGAGACATGGGGAAGGTGCAGCGTTCTCCGATATTTATGAGTATGAGGTCCAGTATGTTGGAGTCTGTAGTGGGAGTTTTCACTGTTTTGACAAAGGTGTTTGTATTTGTAGTAATTAAAGGCTCCCACAAGCAGGGTGTTAGGTTGGAAGGTACGTGTCTCCAGTAGGTCCAAGTATGTATTGTGAACTTCCTGGGACATGGAGGGTTACCTATAACTGTCTAGGACATGGTAAATGACTTTGTCTATGGTGATCTGCACATGGAGGAACTCCAACCCATCATCCTATTTGACCACCCTAGAGGCATGCTTGCTATTGATGTATATTGAGACACCTCCAGCTTTAGTCCCTGTTTGTGCAGCTACAGATCTAACAGTGTTAAAGGCTCTGAAACCTTGCACTTCTGGGGACTCTGCCACTTTAAACCATGCCTTGGTAACTACATAGATGTCTATATTTTCACATGTGAGGAGGGCTTGAAAGGAGCGTATTTTTTTTATTTTGGCTCCTGGCATTGAGCAGTAACATCTTAAGAATCAATTGAGTTCATTTTGTTTAGTCAGTAGGTTTGTCAGTTTGGCATTGCCTAAAAGGCATAATGGGGGTGGGTAAAATGTTAGCCAGTATTCAAAGGCTTATATGCTTCTGTAGTAAAACACACTAACAGATAATTCTGGATTTTCTTGTTTTTCCTTGCTATCTGTTATTCAAATCTCTGAAAAATAGGCTCTCGGACTGACAGGTATCTAGTCCAGGACACTGATATTTCCCCATTAGAATTTGGTGTTAAAGACATGGTGTTTAATTCATGTGGTGAAAGACACATATTATGATGTTTCTTTTGGATCAATGGAACTTGCAGATAGATTTCTGCAAAACATTGAACCTACGTCTCTGTGTGAAGAACTAGCTCAGTGTCACTTTTCTGCATTACATTCAAATTATAAGAGACAACTTCTCTTACAATGTTGAAATGCTACTATTGAAAAGATGGACATTAGACAACATTTTTCACTTTGTTATCACTCTGTTTATGATATAAAAAAGTATTTGATTAAAGAGGGTTGTGGAATGGTGCATGCGAGGTCTGGGTTTCAGTTTCAATTGTTGGTGGTAAGATTCAGCATGGTCCCAGTGTCGCATCTATTGATGGGCATAGGGTATGGGGGTAATTCAATAAACCCTACAAGGAGCGATTCTCAGTGTAGGAATAGTGGTAATGCTCAAACATGGAACATGGCTGCCGAGCAATCCAGGAAACAAGGCTCGGTGAGTGCATGAGCTTTCCTACACTGTGCAGACACAAAGATGTCCTCTGAATGCAAATCACCTCATATGCTGGTAAAAAACATGCAAGTGAGGTGATTTTGTGATCCAGCAAGCAGAAAGGCATCCATGTAAGTGCCGTGTCTGCAGACAAAATGTATGCGGTTACTAACCGTGTACCAGACCATAAAATTGAAACAGGGGCTGTGACAACCCAAATAAAAGGTTGTATATGTGACAGTAGCCATGCAAATGGCCAAATCTTTGACCAGTGATACAAAAAGTGAATGCAATATATGAAAAATTTAACTTTTTTAATACATATGACACGTTTAAGCAGTGTGCAGAGGCATGCAAACATGCCATTTATTAAAAAAAAAATTAAAATGTGTACAATAAGAAATATAAAGGTATGCAAAGTTACTACATTATAGTGGCCAACATGCAGAGTCATGCAATGGCAGGTAATAGTGAATGCTAAGGACATGATGTAGTGCAATATCCAGGGTATACACAATTAGGTATATGTAAATGAGCCAAGTTTACTGAATAGCAAAAAAGGGCCACCGTGTCTGTAGGTACTAACTGTGTAAGGGCTAGAACCTTGGTAGTGTAGGCAGAAGAGACAGCTGATATGAAAAGGGTGTGTATCACAGCATGTATTAATAGACTGGAGCTTAGTGGCACCTGTTGATGCTCAGCTAAGCACAGCTAACCAGGAGAGGCTGCGTCTGATGCTGCTAAGCTCTGCTTAGCTCCACAGCACTTGTTTTAGCTGGTTGAAGAAAAGCTAAGTGTTCCTTTGTTCATTTGAGGGTCTAAACTGCTGAATAGTGTGTACACTAGAACCATGGGTTTGCACAGAATGCCACAGGGCTTAGCAGTGTTGGAAACTGAAAAAAATTAAAAGGAAATAGCCTTGAAAAGCCAATCAATTATAAATGACTGATAAGCCCTCTTCCACTGACACTGGCCCATTAAAACCCCCAATAATGTAACTGGCAGGTGGAATATATGATACTCAGCCAATCACACAGACTGCATCTGCAGCACACCTCTATAAAGTATGCATACACCCTTCAATCTGATTTTCCCACATACTCTGCACCACTGGAGTACACACTTGGGAATTTTAACTGACAAAATGATAGGGGCTGCTGCTTTGCTACATCTGCACATGCTACAGGCTTAGGTCATTGAAGATGATGATGCTGACAATAGTCCTAGACTGAGGAGGAGAAGAGTGTTCAGACCCAGGGTAACCTTCCAGGGGCTACATGAGCTGGAGATAGTAGAGTGCTACAGGGTGGATAGGGACATACTTCAGCAGCTCACCGAGCTCTGCCACCCTCACCTCAGACCCAGAGCCAACAGAAGGAAAGCCATCCCAGTGGAAACAAAGGTAGGTGTAGCCCTAAGAATACTAGCTACAGTTACTTTCCAAGGACCTACTGGGGACATCATGGGGGTCTCACAGCCATCTGCATCCAGGGTACTCCACCAGTTCCTGGATGTCATGCTAACAGATGCCAGTGAGCACATATATTTCCCCAGCACCCCTGAGGAGAGGACCAGCAATATGCATCTCTTCCACTGTGTAGCACACTACCCGGAGGTACTGGGTGCCATAGATTGCACCCTTGTGCACATTAAAGCACCACCTGACGAGGAGGGTAGAGTCTATGTCAACTGCAAGGGGTATCACTCCATCAACTGCCAGGTCATGTGCAATCCCCAGGGCATTATCATCAGTGTGTGTGTTGGCAGCCCTGGCAGTTATCACGACTCCCATATCTGGCATGCATCACAGCTGTACCAGGCATTTGCTGGGGGGGACATCCCATATGGCCATCTGGTGGGGGGATGCTGGCTAAGCACTGGAACAATGGATGATGATACCCATGAGAAATGCACACCAACCCACCAAAGAATGCCATAATGAGGCACACACACACAAGATAGGAACATCATAGAACATGTGTTTGGGCTGCTCAAGTCACGGTTCCACTGCCTTGACATATTTGGGGGACCCCTGCAGTACTCACCAGCCACATGTGCACACATCTTCATAGCATCTACCATGTTACACAATATGATCCTGTGGAAACAGCTGCAGATATTAAGTGCATATAGTTAAATGTGTTATTTTGTCTATAGTTATATATAGTTGTTTAGTGTCATTTAGTGATTTTACTTGGTGCTTACCACAGTCGTTTTTAGTACTTTTGCTGTTTAGTTCCTTACACCATGTAATCATTAATGTTTTATATGTCCGTCATCAGTTGCATTTGCATGGAATTTTGATGTACAGTGCCCTTGATGTGTCTTTTGAATAAACACAGAGTGCTCTAGTTGTTGGCTTGGCACACGTCAGCAACGTTTGAGGCACCTAGTGATTTGTGCCCCAGCGAGGAACTATTTTTAAATATGAGTTGCTGTGATAGTGCACCTGATTTGTTTCTTGAAGTGGTATAGAGTGCTTCACTTATTGGTTTAATACAGCCCATTAATTTAGGAGGCACCTATGGATCTATGCTTCGGCGAGGTACATTTGCTTAATATATGTTTAATATGTGCTGCTCTGATGTGACAAGTTGAAGGGGTTCGCCCCATTGCAGAAGAATATTTACATGTGAAGTATGCTTCGTTACTCTGCATTTGAAACAGATCACTGAATACATTAGAGTGTATATTATATTTTTTATATAGCTCAGATATTAGATTTAATATGTTTCTATATTTTTCATTGCTTTAATACTATATGAAATGGCAAATGGCACATGTATCTTGAGGAGTCTAACTATTGAAAATATATTTTATATTTGCTATCTGACACCCTGAAGAAGTATATGCAGTATGCATGGAACTATTATATGGAATGGGGTCTTATAATATTTTGTGATATGTATATGTTTAATATGAATGACGTGGTGGCTATTAATGCAATCATCTTGTTAGATAAGTGTGAATGATAGTGCTATGCTGATTATATCATTCAATTTATTTAGTGGTGCTGCATATGGAGAGTTAGGTGTGAACAATGTCATCACTGTTAATCAAGTGTCATATAATATATTTTTTACTAATCACAAGTCTTATGCAACATATCAAAACATCAAAGGCCAGCATAAAGAGTACATAAGGCACTTGTAGACCAAGTAAACTAAAAGATTCCTTTATTCAGACTGGTTTCGGCTACCCAGCCTTCCTCAGTGAAACAAAATCACAAACATATTGCTGATTAGGCTATTTATACCCACCCCCAACCAATGGAAAACATGGTCCAGCCCAAAAAGTAAAAAAACTGAAAAAAATATATATAATACATAAAGCATTACAAATGGAACCATAAACAAAAATCACATTGGAGTATTGATAACTATGCATGTGTAGAATGATGAAATTAGGAAATATTTATGCTGGCCTTTAGTGTTTTGATAGGTTCATGGTTTGGCCGTGCATTCTATACTTGCAGAGCGTTTGGTTTGCTTAGTTGGGTGTTGGCTTTGCTGTTCGTTCGGAGTACTAGCACTGTTGAGTCCATTCGGAGGATTTTTTATACCCTTCCATTTTTGGTGGACCAACCTGGATTCCAAGTTCGTATTAGTACTTTTATATATCTGTGGTTTTCCTGCCATTGCTTTTGGATATCGGATGATTTTTTTTGATCGTGGACTGATATTTACTTTCAGACTAATGGTCGAGTCCAGGGTTGATTTTTGTGCGTTCCATTTGGTTTACTTCCTTTGGATGACCGTATGTTCAATTTGTGGATTCTACGGTACTGTGTTGGGTTTGCAACTTTTATTTAACAAAACAGTCGAACGGGACCAATTGACTTTCATTCAGGGCAGTTGGTGGCGATATCATCGTTTTATGACTGTGTTATACTCCAACAAGGGTGACTGTCATTTGGACTATGGTCTGAGCTAGAGGAACACTAACTTGAATTTTGACGGCCTACAGCATTTAGCGAATTATAACTTACATATTTAACAACTTTAAACATAATACATCCTGGACTTGATGTGGATATATTTATATTTACATACTAATAGTTTTGTTAATTAGCATGTAGCATGTAGACTGGTTGTCTTTGGATTCTATAAACACGTGTATGGTAGATTATAGGATCAGCTGGTTATTTCAGCATTTGGGGAAACTACTTTGAATATATATGTATTTGTATCAATAACCAATGTCAGGTTTTGTGTATATAACTTCCATATTAACAAAACGGTAGCAACATCACTTTTGTGGAATATAGCTGGTGGCTATATCGTCACTTTATGGATTGTGTTACATGAGTGACTGTCTTTAGGGCTTAGTTTGCAGTTTGAAGAGTGCTTACTGGATTTTGGAGGACCCACAGTGTTTTGCGAGCTACAATGTATATGTTTTAATCACTTTAAATATATTTTAAAGTGATACTGATGTGGATGATCTTGTACTTGCATGTAAATTGTGTTTTTTTCCCCTAGTATGTAGGGCAAGTCGGTTGCCCAGGGATATTCAGAACAGGTATATATACCTGAAATAACCAATACTCTCTATAGTAATCAGATGTTATTGTTAACGTCAAGGTGTCGAAATAAGGTCTGGATCCATTTTAGGGTATTATTGGTGATAGTTTTGACCTTTTTGATAGGGTTCTTTTGCATCAGGTTTGTCTATATGGCTTATATACCTAACAACACTGGAGTTTGGAATAATACATGAATGGTACTGGTATATATACAAGTACCAGATTTTATGTGGTTCACATTATTTATGTAAGGAGACCAGACAGCTGAATAATGGACTTTTTTCCAAATTCATTCTAATTTAAGCCAGACTTTCTTGTTAATGAATATTGGGCAGCATTTAACCATGCAGGATAAATAATTATATCAATATATTTTAATAACCAACTACATTTATTGAACTTTCTTGTATAATTAATCACATGTATAGCTACTATTGTCCACTGGAATAATATTTGATGGTTTCATCCCACATTATTTGTATTTACAGCAGGCATTCAATATTGACACGTGTTTGAACATTATATATATAATGGCAGTGGCTATATATACACAAATATTAACTATTGTATAATTGAAACTTGCTGTTCATCAGCAGACTGTGGCTGTTATTAACATTTATCTCTTGAATTTATTACCTTTAAAATAGCGACGTTATTTTGAGTGATCTTTTATTTTTCTGGTTGGTCCTCAGAGATTTTATACAAGCCACACCTTTGGGTATGTTAATTCGAGCATTGATCTAGGTCATTTCTACCTTTTGAAATAGGGGCATTTTGCGATGACTCTTTGGTATCTGTTCAGAATAAATCTTATATATATCAAACATCACATTTCCTGACATCCCTTGGGAATTCGGTGTTGCCTCTACATATTATAATTTGTTACATCATTGTGTATTCATAGAGAGTCAACTCTATTTAAGTACAAGTCTTTTTTTGCCTATAATTAGGGGCTTTGGTATTTGAATCAATCATTAAAGCATGGATCTGGAGAGCATTCTCAATGTATTATGTGCCGATAGGGATGATATTGGAGTTTTTGGTATAGACATCATACCAGGCAATAATCAGAATGGCTCCAACATTGATCCTTCAAATTTATGTAATATGGCATTTAATAAATTAGGCAAGGGCCTGAAAAACTTATGTGCCAATATTTGGCATCTTAGACTTTTTAGAGCATGCATGAATAGGGAAATAGCACCTAGAGGTCTTAGAGTTCGTCTTCAACCTTTAGTTGGCAGATCGGAGGATAGACTGACTAAGGAGTGGAACTCAGCTCTACAACAGGCCTCTATGATGTTTGTTAACATTCTAACATCCCATTATGAAAGGATGGTGGACATCAATCTAACTGAGGTGAAAGCCCTATGTGAGGATTGTAAAAAAATATGAGTCCCTACCATTATATGCGGTTTCTGTCAACAAGCTATCGAAAGAGTTGGCAACCTATGAGCAACAGACCCGTGATAGGAAGATTATAAAATTTAATAGAGACATCACAGATTACCAAAGGGGTCATCCTTTTGACTTTTCTAGAATGGTAATATTTTCAATGGAATTGTCACTAATAATACATCTAGGAAGAGACCTAGATCTATCTTAAAGAGAACGGATAACTCTTACCTAAGTACATCAGGGGAGGAATCCTCATTTACAGACAATGACAGTGTCTACCAGGGAATCACCCAGCCGTAAAAAATTCAATGCACCACACCCTTTAGATGTAGATGGAAGCGGCGGGAGGGCCGCAAACACCAACATGGGGATAAGAATAAACTCAGTGGAAGGCTTGTTACAGACACTTCTGAAATAATAATGTTGGTCAGAATGTGCTTAATCTATCTGATGCAATACTTACCTATGAACAAACTCAATTATTGAATAAAGGCCTTGGATTTGTACCTGGATTCTTTGCTGATGAATACAATATAGTTACTGATGTCTTGTCTTTTTGCCGTAGACTTAATCTTAAACTATTTTTTTCAGACAACAACTCTCAAAGATCTAAAGAATTCAGGTTTCACAAATCCGGATTTCAACCACCTATGAACAAACATGTCTCTATATTTTTACAGACAGTTCTAAGAGACCTACATTTTCCATATAGGGAATCATGCATTCTGGGTCAGAACATTTCCTCTTCTGAAATAGATGCATTGGAACAACTTAGAAGTAACCACAATATAGTCATCTTACCAGCTGATAAAGGAGGGGCTGTGGTTGTCATGAATATGGGATATTATTTAAATGAGGGCAGGGGACAATTAACAAACACTAGATGTTACATTTTAATGTCCATAGACCCCACTCCTGTATTTAAGAAGGAGATTGACACATTCTTAAGCCAAGCAGCAGAGGAAGGCATTATTAACAGTTCTACTCAAAATCATCTCCCTGTTACTGATCCGCAGAAACAAATACTTTATCTACTTCCAAAAATTCATAAATCACTTTCTCAGCCTCCAGGTAGACCCATTGTGTTGGGTATAGGCTCTTTGACCGAACCTTTGTCAGCATTTCTAAGTATTTAAAACCTTTACTGACTTCGGTCAGAGCTAGGATTCAAGACACAACACAATTTCTTCAAATAATATCTAACACCCAATTGGAACCTGGTTGGCTAATGTGCACCCTGGATGTAAAAGCATTATATATGAGTATTCCCCATTGGGCTGGTTTACAAGCTCTATATTATTTGTTGGAACATGCTGCCTTATACCCTCCTGGATTTAACACTCTAATGGTATGTATGGCAGAGCATGTCTTGAATAAAAATGTCTTTTACTTCCTGGGTGAATGCTACTGGCAATTGCAGGGTACTGCTATGGGAGCTTCCTTTGCTCCCATATATGCGAATCTTTTTATGGCCTATTTCGAGGAATGCATGATCTATGATCCCCTTCACAACCTTTACCAAGTTGAAATAGACATCTGGCATAGATATTTGGATGATTGCTGGATGGTGTGGTGGGCTGATGAGGCATACCTGCAGGAATTTTTGGAATATCTTAATGACAACTTGTGGGGTATTGAGTTTACTTTAACATCACATTATGACACTATTAGTTTTTTGGATGTCACAGTTTATAGGAATGAGGATCATACTCATAGTACTAAGACCTTTAGAAAATATCCTCAGTACAATGCCCTGCTCCATGCATCTAGTATGCACCCCCGCCACACCATGCGCAACATCCCCAAGTCACAATTCATGCGTATTAAAAGACTCAGTTCATCGGAACAAGATTTTGAACAAGCCAGACTAGACTTGTGTAAAAAGTTTTTGGATAGGGGATACAGGGAATCAGACATTGTTAGAGCTAGTGAATGGAGTATTGCTCAGGATAGAAGAACATTGTTGGAGTATAAAAAACGTAGGACCACAAAAGAAAGTCAAATTCTCAGGTTTGTGACTACTTATGGACGCAACCACAATGTCATCAGGGATGTATTAGATACTCATTGGAATATACTTTTGGCCAATGATGAACTTAGGAAATATTTAGGTCCCAGATGCCAATTCTCCTATAGACGTGGAAAAACATTGAGTGCTCTTTTTTCGCACTTTAAGCATAAGGAGAGTGGGGGAGCAGTATATCAACAAATGACCATGACTGGGGATAAACTATTGGGCATGTTCCCATGTGGATACTGTGGGTCATGCCAGTTTGTGAGCAAATTGAAACAATTCACCAGTGCCAACACTAGTAGAGTATATGATTTACGGGTTTTTGGAAATTGTGGTAGTAGTTGGATAGTCTATTTAGCCACATGCAAATGCTCAGCTTTTTATGTTGGCCAAACCTCCCATTCACTGAGAATCAGGATGTCGGAGCACAGAAGTGACATCCGTAACAAAAGAGAAACTAGTGCCCTATATAGACACAGCATTAAACATGCCAATGCCGAGTTCAGGTTTATGGTTATTGATAAAATAATAGGGGATAGAAATAACCAACAGGGTTGGCACACAATTCTTAACCACAAAGAAAAATATTGGATTATTAACCTAGGGGTGTTATTTTCCCCAGGACTTAATGACCACTTATGAAGGACATTATGGATGTTTATGTCCATTTTGTTGATTTTTATGTATGTGTGTAGTATTTGTTCTATACATTATATGTTGTTTATATATAACATATTCATATATATATTTGACTGGTTATATGTAACTCTAGTTATTGTACTCACATATACATGGATGTTTATAAGTGTATGCCTTTTTGAGGCATATGCAGGACACCACAGTTGGCTATGTTTCTTTTTTGTTGTTGTTATGTATAGCAAAGAATTTTATTGAACACATTTAGTATTGACTGCATGTTTGTGTACTTAAACATGTATACATATGTATTTATACATATACATTTTTATATGTAGGTATGCTACCATATGTATAAATAATGTTTCCATATGTATTTTTTTTCTACACATGCATAGTTATCAATACTCCGATGTGCTTTTTGTTCATGGTTCCATTTGTAATGCTTTATGTATTATATATATTTTTTTCAGTTTTTTACTTTTTGGGCTGAACCATGTTTTCCATTGGTTGGAGGTGGGTATAAATAGCCTAATCAGCAATATGTTTGTGATTTTGTTTCACTGAGGAAGGCTGGGTAGCCGAAACCAGTCTGAATAAAGGAATCTTTTAGTTTACTTGGTCTACAAGTGCCTTATGTACTCTTTATGCTGTCCTTTGGTGTTTTGATAGGTTCATGGTTTGGCCGTGCATTCCGTACTTGCAGAGCATTTGGTTTGTTTAGTCTTATGCAACATACCCTACATCAGATAGGATTGAGCTAAGTGTATTTAGTGTTTGTGCATGAAAATATCATGGAAAGGATGTAGACACACTTTTAAGTGATAAGCATATATGATTAGGGGCATAATGTTTTTATAAGCTCCAAGTGCATAATTGTATTAGTGAATTCACAGAAAATACAGAACTTGAGTAGTTCTGATTAGCATATTTGGAAATTAAAATGTTTTTAATGTTATCACTCTAAATGGTTTGTCTTGTTCACATACGATGTGCCTATGTAATGTGACGTTTTAAAAAGGAGTTACTTTTTAAATTGATTAGGCATATTTGTGCACATGATGAAACTGTGAGTATATATAAAATGATTCTGTTTTCTGTTCTCTTTGTTATATGGTCTGAAGAAGCCACCTGTCCAGTGGTGAAAGCGCTAACCATAATAAATGCTGTTTGTGTTTTACATATGAGGATTCCTTGAGCTTCTGTGCATGCAGAGAGATACCGTGCTTCGTTCCACTGTATGTTTTCTTTGTTTCTGGGTAGCATTACTGTTTGTGTGCAGTGGCTCGTTTATCCGTTGGGGCATTTATTTTGTTGTCACAACTTGCTAAATTGTCCCACTTCCACAATATGCAGGGGTCAGAATGGTATGTATGTGTGTGTGTGGTAATAGTTCCAGGAAGTAGACAGCATGCACTGGTGGCTGTTGTAGCTTACTGGTCCAAATATAGTACTGTGGTTAACAGTGCCAACTATTTTGCATGTCAGCTACACCTATGGTAGGAGTTGTACAGACTGTCCAGATGTCAATATTTGTTACTGCAGGAAAGGTGGACAATGGAGGGACAGGGACCACGCATATGGATAGTGCACAGCTGTGAGTAACCTAGATGGGTGCCTAGTACAACAGCAGGTTGTGACAAGTCAGTCTACCACTAGGATATAAAGGCTGTCATGTTACTGTGTCAGTACTGACAAGTCAGTGGTCACCAGCCATACCTCTGGAGTGATAGGGTATCACAGAATTTCTACACATATGCCTCATATAGCTGTTCTGCTTGTCATAACATTGCATTTGCCTGGCAAACTATTTGCAAACCAATATAGGTTTATGTGGAAACATCAAGGACAGACAGTTGAGATGCAGATGTCATACCCACAAGAAAATGCAAGCTAATACAAAACCATTCTACCACCTGTCTACATTTGGAAGACCAATATTAAGACCCTCTCCCCATGTCTAGACCTGTGTCCAACTGTTATATATGGTCCTGTGCAGGTGTCTGTAAGACTCTGAGAGGTATGGCCAAGATGTAGCGTAGTAATAGCAGTGCCACACAAACCTTCTGATGACCACAGCAAATGTATGGGGCACAATGATGGACAACCTGCTAAACAGGTACAGTCAGAGGTGTAAAGTACGTAACCCTGTTGTGATGTTACGACTTCTACCTCACTCACACCATAACTACAAATACATAGCAGCAACTGTGGAAAAAGCCTGTGACTGGATTACAGAAGGACAAAAAGACAAATATAAGGGGAAGGGGAACCACTGGCCAGACAAACTTAGAATGTGCACACTAGAACAATTCCTGCAGTAACATAGGTCCCTGCAGTGTATGGAGTCAGTAAACAAATGTCTGTCAGCAGTCCTTCACATTAATCTATACTGATCTGTCACTGACATATCAAGAAATCACAGTGCTATGTAGAATATACTGCACATATTATGGAAAACTCTGCTCAGTCTAATGCACTTGGTACCTGCCCAAGGATCTGACTCAGTTAATAAGGATAGCACACAGCCAGGAGATCCCTCAGCCAGTATATCACTGTGGTGCTGGACTGTTTACACAGGTTTATCAGCCAATCGGCTGTAGTACACAAAATCCTGGACCTACAGCTGCCTCTAGACTGGAGTCCCACTGTTAGTATTAAAGATCATACTGGGCATGCTCCTACACATACAGCCCATGTCTAAACCCAAATCTGACTATAGAACTGTCTTGTCCATATATGCATTTGCATACCGACAGCTATGTACATCTTAACGTACTCTCCCCACCCACATCATACAGGATTATACTCATCTATCTGTATGTGGCACATATAAAATATATCTGGATTTGTTGAGTGTGATATACATACACATATACAGACGTAACATATGCAAATATATCACTTATAAAATTGCTGCAGATTCTAAAGACGACCACAAGGCATTCTATAGTTATGTCAAGAATCTACATGGCACTACTCAGATTGCTCTGAGTTACAACACAATGGCAATACATATACAGAACCAAGAGAAATTGCCAGCATATTGGCGGACAGGTTCAATGCAAACTCTACCCCCCTTTCACCCCCTAAAGGGCCTATCACAATACCTGAGGAATGCCAAGTCCCTATTATCATGGCTACACAAGTAAAAAATGCACTGTCCAAAGCCAAGAATACAGCCTCCATGAGACCTGATAATATCCCTGGCTATGTTCTACATGAATTACAAAGTGAACTGGCACCACACCTGAACACCCTGTTCAATCACAGCCTCATCTCATGCTTTGTCCTACAGAATGGCACACTGCTACAGTCATCCCACTCCACAAAGGGGGAGTGACTACAGACCCTGGGAACTACCACCCCATTAGCCTGATGAGTCTGATATGTAGGGCTATGGAGCGCATCATCATGGACCTTAAAAATAGTGACATAGGGAATCTCCAAACTCTAGACCTCACGCAGTTTTAGTTTGTGAAAGGTAGATCATGCCTGCTCAACCTGATAAACTTCTTTGAATCTGTCACCAGAGCTGTGGATGAGGGCA
>NC_056727.1:250217413-250237413 GCF_019279795.1 Protopterus annectens | reverse complement strand
TGTGTTGCCTATGTGTGTGCAACATGTAGACATGTGGAGGTCCTGTGAGTAACTGCTGCCACCAATGACCCACATGTATATAGGCATGAATGGTAACTGACAACACCCACATATGTAGGTACTGCCTAAGGCTGTGCCGACTATAAGTAGCATGCTGTCTGTCACTGACCCACAAACTACTGTTAACACACTGCAATGGGGTTATACAGTGGGACTGGAATGGTGAGAAGGTCCTGGCCTCAAGCTAAATGCAGACAACAGTACCATCATATCATACGTCAAGGACATGGCCCAACTATTTCCCACATCAATGGCAACCCCATAAACACACACACTGCGTTGACAGACCTGGATACTCAGGATGATAACACTGTTGCACACAGGCAACAAGTAGTGGCAGTGGTCAGAAAAGGCTTGTACATGGTTCACCACATAGGCAAAGGGAATTGATCCAGGCAAAATGTGGACATTACCTCTGTATAGTCCTCAGTCAGGACAACAATACATTATCAGCATGTCTGGTCTGTTATGTACCTATGCAGACATCTGCAGTACCTGGAAAGGCAATGTTAACACCCACGAAGGTTATCCATGCCCTTCAACACCTGTTCCATACAGATAGCCTGGAATCAGTACTGCCCCACTCATTATTGGCTAGGTTGTCCACAGGTGGGCTGTCCCATGGCTACATGGCAATGTTGTGTTCAGCCCTTCAACAGCTGCCCCACATATCTGGGAGTATAACTCTATGCACATTACCGGCACAACAGGCCTGAATCCCACATGAGATAGCAAAAAAACATGCTGGAGAGATAGGTTTGTCTCCCAGAGTCTGCCCTTTCTCAGGAATGCATTCACCATATGTAATCTGTACAACTGTTTTTGCAATTGGTGCAACTGTTTTTAGTTTCCTCTTTGTTGTCTGATAGAGCTGAATATCTGTTACTGTTTTAGACCCTTTCAGCTTGTAGTGAAATCTTTTGTCTAGAGAGGCCTAGCTGTTTTCTTACTTGCAGGAAGTAAATCAGTCTGGTTTAATCTAGCTAAAAGCATTCCTGCAAAACTGTTATTTTTGATTGGATAATTGGGCTGGTTTCTGTTTCTCTGCCTTTAATAGCCAGTGTTTTAAACCAGATATACTTGTTTGCTCAAGCTGTTCAACGATGCAGAGAGACTGGCCTTCTGCCTGCTGTGATACTGGAAAAAGATAAGTGTTTATTTTCAATTGTCTTCTGCACTTCTGTTTTACAACATATCTCTGTAATCTGTACAACTGTTTTTCCCACCCACCTGCCCTGTTGTTGTGGGGGTGTTAAATCTTGGTGGCTTTGAGTTGCCCACCTCTGGTATAATGTTGATACTGGACACTCCCCCAGTCACATTACATCAGCTCATTCTACTATTTATAGTGAGAACTTAGTAAAGGCCCACCCCTTTAACTTCTGAACCTTGAATTATCTTCTACAAAAAAATGTACCTTTTTCTGCTTAATTTTGCCATATTTATTACTGCTTGTTGGTAGCATCACTAAAGTGATGACAGTATTCTGCTGAATTGCTGCTTTATTAATGCTGTCTGTTACTGTTTGTGATTTGTGAGCTGTTGTTTCAAAGCAATCTACAGATTAACTATATTTCATTGCTATCTACTGCAATTCATTACTGTTTAACTGCATTTTACTGCATTTCATTGCTGTTTAACTGTATTTTTTCATACTGCAAGTGCTACTCTTTTAACTGATTAATCTGTACTTCATTGTGATTTTTTTCTTACTGAGTTCTTAACCTTAAAATTAAGTAGCATACTCTAAATACGGGTCTATATCACATAGTCAAAGCTTCGGACACGTAATGTTCAAGCAATTATGTTCAAAGTTACAAAACTTCGACTATGGATAAAAAAAAAAACAACGGAAAACAAAATAAACTGTTTTAAGCTGCACCCCCCGCTACTTAAATATACGAACTCCAAGACTACACCCCATTGAACAAAATGGAAACCTCCGCTTATGAAGATTTCCATTCAAACGCTCAAACTTTTACAAATTTGAACTTATGGTCTCGACCATATGAGGTTCGAACTTGTAAAAGTTCAACTACGTGATAGGAGTCAATTCCTCCCTGGTTAGATCCGACCACAAACTAATCACCATGGAAATCCACATCTCACCCACACAACCCACAAAGGTATCCACCATGAAAAACTTCTCCAAAGCTGACTTTGGACTCCTAGATGTGGCTAACCTCACAGCACCCATGCTAATGGGAAATAGATGCAGGACTGCCAAATCATACAACAATGCACTGCACGAACACATACATAAACCATACCCAACAGAACCAAGATGCTCTCCTCCAAAAAAGGAAGCCAATCTAGTGGTCCCCTGCCATTAATAAACTCTACAACAGAAGGAAGAAACTGTTGCAGAAAAAGGTGAAGTCCCAAGACTGGAAAAATTCCCTTATTAGCCTCAACAGAAAGTTGAGATCCCTCATCAAAACCTCCAAATCCAGCTATGAAGGCAGAATTGCAGCAGACACTAAAAACAACCACAAAGCCTTCTATAGTTATATCAAGAATCTCCATGGCAATACCCAGATTTGCTCTGAGTTACTGCACAATGGTACCTCCTATACTGAACCAACAGATATTGCTAACATACTGGCCGACAGAGTCAGTGCCAACTTTACCCCCCCCCCAAAGAACTAATCTCAATACCAGAAGAATGCCAGGCACCCAGAATTACTGCAGCACAGGTAAAAGCTGCATTGTCCAAGGCCAAGAATACAGCTTCCATGGGACCCAACAATATCCCTGGCTGTGTTCTACATAAATTACAAAGTGAACTGGCACCACATCTGTGTGCCCTGTTCACTCACAGCCTCACCTCAGGCTTTGTCCCTACTGAATGGTGCACTGCTGCAGTCATCCCTCTCCATAAAGGAGGAGTGACTACAGACCCTGGGAATTATCACCCCATTAGCCTGATGAGTCTGATATGTAAGGCTATGGAGCACATCATCATGGACCTAATTAATAAGGATAGAGGGAATCTCCAAACTCTAAATCCCACTCAATTTGGTTTTGTGAAAGGTAGATCATGCCTGCTCAACCTGGTTGACGTCTTTGAGTCAATCACCAGAGCTGTGGATGAAGGTAAGGCAGCTCATACAGCCTACCTCGATCTGGCCAAGGCCTTTGATATCATTCCTCACTCAGGAATTATTGATAAACTCCCCAAACTAGGCATCAACCCCTATATCATTAGGTGGATTGCAAATTGGCTCACAGGTAGAACCCACAGTGTGAAAGTAGCAGACTCCAAGTCAGATGGCTGACCAGTCATGAGTTGAGTCCCACAGGAATCGATTCTGGGTCCTCTCCTGCTTGGCATCTTCTTCTCAGAAGTCCAGGCCAACATGGAGGGACTCTGGCTGACCAAGATTGCAGACAACTGCAAGCTAGGAGCCATTATTAACTCCCAGAGTGATGCAGACATCCGACAGAAAGGCCTCACTGAGACCAATGACTTGTGTCGAAACCATGGCCTTAAGCTTAATGAAAAAGAAATGTATCATCATCCCCTTTGGGAAAAACTCAGTTCCCACTAATTACCACATTGATGGGAGCCCACTGAATACTGAAGGCATTATAAGAGATCTGGGGACACAGGTTGACAGCAACCTCTCCTTTGACCACCACATTGCCACTGTGGTCAGAAAGTCTTTCTATGTGGCACATCTCATTACCAAGGGTTTTGCATCCAGGAAGAAAGAGGTCATCATTTCTGTCTACTTTTCCCTCATTGTGCCAGTCATAGAGTATAATGCCCCATTTGGCATGTACCACATTAGACACCTGCAACAGCTGAAGAGGCCGCAAAAGTACCTCATGAAGAGGATCCTAGGCCTTAAACACATGCCCTACATGGACAGACTCAAAAAACTCAGCTATTCTCTGTCCCATATCATCTATTAAGAGGTGATCTCTGCTAGACTTACAAAGCCATGTCTGAACCAGCTCTTTTAGAAATGCTACATCTAAAGAAATCTCAATCGATCCACACCACACAGTCCAGAGACCTCAACCTCATTACCACAATCAACAGAACATGCTGGAGGGACAGCTTCATAACACAGAGACTGGCCATGCTTTGGAATAGACTTCCCATACATGTCAAGCAGAGCACCTCACTGGCCCTCTTCAAGAGAAATCTTGATGAGTGGATGGGAAATAGAAAGTTCACCCCAGGGATCACTGCAGTGGCTCTAATTGATAGAGGCACTGGGAACTAATGTCGGGCAGCACAATGCCAGGCCACTTCTATGGGCTAGGCTTGTAAAGGCTCCAGGGCCATTAGTCTAGTACACACATATGAACCTATGAACCAAACATGTCAAACCGAGTACCATGCATACTCTCATCAATTGCATCAAGGTTGAGTGGATGGGAAAAAACAATCTGTCCCAGGGGTTCAACCTGTGTTCGGCAATGCCAGGGGTAACAGGTGAGGACTGATGATTTGGTTGGGGATAAAGTAATAGCTAGGCTTGTAAGGGACCCAGGGCCAGTACTCTAGTAACCTCCTCTGTACGTATGAACCTGTGATGCTACAGAACACCAAGGTGACATGTGTCAAGGCTAGCTTGCTATGTGAAGGGGTATGCAATGCAAGTTACACTGTGTGTCTCCATTGTCCCTCACACAGTATTGCATGCATATGCACCTAGGTAAACATGCACATATATAGCCGTACCTTGGCGATGAAAAGGTCTCTATGTTTCCACTCTGACATACTCAGCTTTGGTAATGGCAGCAGCTCCCTATGACTTACACACACAGACACCTGGAACAGAAACAGAATAAGTTCTGTGAGACAACAGTCACTCAGCAGTACTAACAGCAATAAAGCATCATGGTACAAAGGTACATACACTTTGATGTGTACTCATGACAATTGTCAGCAGACAGCATCTTACAGGGCATAACAGTACCACACTACATACTGCCATTACCTGTAAAATATTCACTCTGTGCATCAGACACATATTAGCATGTCCCTGCATGGATGGTATGGATAACAGTGATGTGGCACAGGTAATATCACATGCACAGGGTGTGGTGTGGGGTTGCCAAAGGCCTAAGCTGTGCCATACAGTTTACATCATGTGTGTGTGTCTGGAGGGGTTCTGTTCAGCTGGGCCATGGAGAGGAGCTGTGTGTGTCTGATGGTGACCTGCATGTGACAGTGACGTATGAGTGTGTGCATGCACACAGTAAAGCCATGTGCTAGCCCTACACAAAGGTATGTTGGACAGCCATGGACTGTACATGGCAGGATGTACAGTTCACCATCTCCGGCCACGAGCACAGGAACTGGTTCTGCCAGAAGTGTCACTGGCACCACCATGCCCAAGCCCAGATGTGGTACTATTTCCTGATGGTGACTGCTGTCTGCTGGGTCTGTATCCCTCAAGGAACCACCCAGGACCACGTGCCCATGGCCTGCCATGTTGTGGTGTGGAAAGCACTCACCCTTCAGTAGTGCTGGTGTACTGCCACTACAGGAGTGTGAATGTGCATGGCCACGTGGGCTCTCAGCTGATGTTGTTGCTGACCTACATCCACTTGTCTGACACCCTACTCCCACCACATGTTCAAGCACAGACATTGCATGGTTAAGAACTGACAATGGCTCACCCACCATCTATCCACGACATCAGTGAAATGATGTAAGGCATCACCAATGCCATGGAGGGAGTCATGCATGCCAGGCAGTGTTGCATCCATGACCCTGAACATCCACCTGGTGTACCATTCACAATGTGCCTGTGCCTCCATGACTGACCAAAACATGCATCGAATCACAACTGCTGTGATGCCTCTGACAGGGGCTGGATGGGCAGCAGTCCTCTTTTGAGAACCCCTGTCAATCTGCCTGTGTGGGACCTCACCAGCTCTCTGGCTATGGCTAGTATCTACATTCATAGATGCTATAGTCCCCACACTACCCTGTTCGATGCCACAACCCTCCGATTGCCCAATATGTGTGGCTGCTACGGACTATATGCGGGGACATTGCGGGTGGAAGTGGGATGTCAACCAATGGTACAGATTCAGCCCCCAACAACCCCACCTGTATTTCACAATGTCCACCTTCATCATCAGAGCCAATGAGACACTGACTTCAGGTTGTAAGGGGGACACACCCCAACCCCCATGGTCACCTGTGAGTGGAAGACAACATAACTACATTAATTCCTGCATTATAATGTTTGCTGATACACACACACACACACACACACACACATACACACATACACACACACACAAACACACACACACACACAGGTGAGGTGCCACAAAGGCAAAATACAGACCACACCTTCTGACTGATGCCATGCACAACACACAGTCTGACCACAACACACACACTCTGAACAGGCCCTCAACAACATGCAGTGCAGCTAAGTTCAGTTAATGTTGCTACTACTATACACCTGTGAGATACGTGAGAAGTGGGAATATGTGATGGACCTTCACCTAACACACAATGCACCCATGTACACAATACTAATGTACCCCTTTATAGCACAGTGGCTACACCTATACAAAACTATGTACCAATATGTTACAGCTCCTGCAAATATGCTCCTGTGATTACCAATGTGATGCACTGCAGTGAACCCCACCACAAGTGAACATGCACATATTGCAATATGGCTAAGCTTAACAGTTGTGTGCATGGAAAACTGGCAGCTCTTAACATGCCTAGGGTATAGGTGAGCCACAACATGACAGTTCCACACTCAACAGCTACAGGTTGATGTTCCTCAGCCACACTAGAGGTACCTATGTATCTGTGGGAGAGAAGTATTGTCAGCAGATACACATGTGGCATTGGTACAGGATAATATGTGCAATTCTGAACATGTACACTAAAAGCTGTGATACTACCCAAATTGCTGACATTCACAATATGTGTGCAGATGCGCATTATAAAACCTCACCCACAAATGCAGATTGACCAGACATATGCATACAGTATGCACAGACTGCCAGTATGAATGCTACAATATTAACATGATTACCTGGATGCTCCTCAGCTGTGGAATCTGTACCACCCACCTCCATGACATATGTACTGATGGGTTCCTGAGAGGTGTAGGCTAAACTGAGGTTTGCCAGGAACTCCTCTGTGACTGAGAGTGGTTCTTGATTAGCAGGCCCTCCACCTGTGCCAGCATGGTCCCTGGCCACAGCTGCAGCCCTTTTCCATGCATAATGTATGAGATCAGTGGCAAGCTGTTGGACCTGTTCATAGCTCCTGTCACGGTGGCCCACATTATTGACTGTTGCTACCAGTTCTGCTCACAGGGCAGTGTGTTGTTGCAGGTTTTGGTGACTCCTTCCTAACAGTACCCAGTGATGGAGTCTCAGGACATTGATGATTGTGGTGGCCTCAGCTTCTGAGAAGGGGGTGGTTACATCTTCTGTATACTCCACCTGAAAGACATGAACAGTAGAACACATCACAGGACAGTATACAGTGCTCACCATTGTGTACAGCCCTTGCACATGCAGTATTCCCAGCACTATCTAATGCTAACCCCCAAATCATACCCCTGCCATCTATCAGCACAGTATGTCTGTGGGTATCAGTAACATATTGGCATTACAGTGTGCATTGCCCCCCGATCCTGATGCTTCTTGCTGCATGTGCTATGAAGTGTTGCACTGCATGCAGCTGTTGCACCTATTACTGCTTGGTCATAGGCTGTCTACATGGTCTGCTGTGATGTCAGCCTCCTACTGTATTAGTACTCATCTGGTCTGTAGGCCCACCCATCAGGTCTCCCTGGCTTTCTTCCCTCAGATTCTGGAGTATATGGCTGGACAATATCCTACAGTTTCCCCAGCCAGTGTGGTTGATATTGGTGCACTGGCACTGTGTAGCACCTGCCTCATGTATACGAATGGACAGCCATCTACAAACACCACCAAGAAACACACTGTGTGAGAGTAGCAATGACTGTAGGAACCTGCAGTCCATGCTCTCTGCCTGTCAATGTGCATATCTGTCCCCAAACAGGTTGTCAGCACAATCAGTACACCTCACATACCTACACAACACACACAAACATCTGCAGTGGTCCTCAACATACACATCCACAAACAAAAGGGCTCTCTGAAGCAAAGACACACATGAACACCACAGCCATAAACAGCACATAACACACATGGCCACACACCTGCATCCCACAGCTACTTAGGCATCAGCCCATGTCAAACATGATACACATAGGGGACTCCAGTGGAGACACACTGGTGTGCCTCTGACCTGGCTGTGTATGTGCATGGTCACAGTTACTTTTGTGTCAGGTGACAGACTCCACCATATTGTATAGACACTGCTGTTTCTTACCAACAGGTACTTTCATGGGTCTGTCACAGTACATGTTGGTGTGACTGACCTGACGTGTACATCCCTGGAATATATGCAGTGAGACATGAGTGTGCAAACAGGTTATGTGTCCCAGGCAGGTATGTCCGTAGCCTTACACAGCATTATGATGTCACCCAGACAGATGCCAAAATACAATCAGGGAATGATTGCCCTTAACATGTGCACATTTCTCCTATGATATTCCAGGGGTTCGAGTATCTGTGAGTTTGGGATGATATGGCAAACAGACCATGATACTCTGTGAGAGATGGCCTCCATCTGTCTTCACAGGTCTTCATGCATCTGGCAATGGTTCCTGACAGCCCCCATACTGACTCCATTAGTAACATTGGTGAAGTTATCACTACCAACATATAAGTGTCAGTGCAGCACACACTGAATGCCATGCTGCTAAATGCTTGAGGTGTAGACATGACTTTGCCCTCACTGCAAGCATTCCTAATCGTGGGAACTGCAGATGTCTGTGCAGTCACGCAGACCATAGTTCAAAGGTGCAGAGTGCAGTCTTAGATGGTCAACCATCCTATCACACATGTACAAGCCAAAGTGTAGCCGGTAATGCCATGGGACTTGGGGTTTCCGTATATATGAGACACATCCACACCTCCATGCTGTACAGGCAGTAAGATGTACAGGGGAGACTGCAGGGGCAGTTCACCATTGCTAGCAAAAAACTATTCAAATCACAGTTAGCTAGCGGCCACCAGATGTGACCAGGAAGCCCATTCTGCCTATATGGACCTCATCAGCTGTATTCAGAGTTGGGTCTGTACCCTGATCCTGGGTCAGTTGAATGACCCTAACATACATTGTAAGATGTACCCATGCCAGCACACACATGGCCAGTAAGCCATCATCATTGGATATAGGAACACCTTGGTGCAGCCAGAGGCTACCCCCACATGAGGTGAAAGTGTATTGCAGTTGACATTACATAACATGGGTTACCACTGCCACATCCATACAGAGTCATCCTCCATGGCAAAGCAACCGTCATGCAGTCACATTTGCAGCCACCATCTCCCACAATACCCATCCACCTAGGGCAGTCATGCATACACCTCCAACATGGAATATATCCTCCTGGGGGGTATACACACCCTCAAAAGCCCCAAACCATCATTAAGGACTGGCACCAATTTCCACACATACACACAAGTGCTATATGTGCATTTGTACAGACGCATGTAGTCAGGTATACACAACAGGCCTACATCATCCTCTGCTAGGATATGTACACCTGTCTGGTGGACATGTGCAGTACATACTGGCCATAACAGGGATGACATACTGCTGTCTGAGACAAAGTACGGGCAGGTGCCAATTTTGGAGCAATGTCTTCTTAGCATGTACATGAGAATGGGATCCATCCTGCAAATCTGCACAACAAACACAGAACCTACATTGTCTACATCCACTACACACAGTCATCACCCCTACTGCACATATGTCTGCAACAGCACAGGAAGTACCTGCAGATGCACACTTGTGGTGCTCACGGACACCAGCTATACCACTGCTGTTGGTATAGCATACCAGATGCCTGACAGAGTCGGTGTAGGCTGCAACCCCTGTGTTCCCCACGAGTACATCAGGATATTCACAGTATGTCCCCCATCTCCTATATGTGGGGAACAGGTCACCACTGCCATGTGTTAGTCATGGTATACATCTGCCATGGAACCTATCACATCACAGGATGCATCCTACATGACCCCAAGCATAACCTTGCAACACCATAAGGAACTATATTCAAAGGAGGACTGACTATTGGCTTTGTCCCAACCATTTCATGGAGACCACTGTCACCCCTTTAGACTAAGCTGGGCCGTCCCCCACTCAGTCACATGATAGACACAACAGCCTAACAAGGCTGTTCTGCATGGCCACAGAACAGTTTATAGTGAACTCTATTAACAAGGACTTTGGCAACCTGCTCAAAATCCATTACACACACACAGGCTTTTTCCCCAAAGGGTTCATGTCTGTTGCACTCAGTTGACCTCTATGACACAGTCACCAAAGCCATGGCGGGGACAGTGCAAACCACCTACCTTGACCTGGACAAACTCAGTGATAGTATATACACTGGCCATTACAGATATAACACTCCCAAGTATGCATCACACCATATGTTACCATAGGTGTAGCACACCAGTCTGCTGACATGACCTACCTATTCCACATAGGGATATCCACCTCAAGTGTTTGACCCAAAACCAGGTGTGTAACCTGTTGTTCTGTGTTTGGGCCCCTGTTATGTGTGATGTACACATCTTAGGTGCATGTAACAGCCATTATCCTATGTCCGACCATGTCTGCGGATGACTGCATGTGCTGTGCCATCACTGGATTTCCTAGTAATGTGGACATCTGCCTAGGAGGGTCTCACATAGATACATGACTGTTGTCAGACACATGGCCTCAGGCCGCATACCAGGGCATGCAGTGTAAATCCCTGTGGGGAGAGTGACATCCCCAGATATTATCACAGTACTAACAACATCCTGGGCACGCAATCAGTTGTAAGGGTGCTGTGGACACAAGTCTTTGGCAACATGACATTTCAACACAGTGTTGCTGCCATTGTAAGATAAACCTTCTACATGGCCCATGTCATACATAAGGGTACATTATCATGGGATATGGGGTGCAAACACCCACGTACTCCCCCCAGTGAGGACTATTAATGTGCATAATTCCCTGTTTGTCATTCACATCACACAGCACATGCAGCAGCTGGGGACATCACATAGGTTCCCACCAGGAAATACCAGGGCATCAAACATGTACCGTACACCTATAGGCTATAAGGCCAACCCTCTATCCAGTTTCATACATACTCCTCAGGGATGATCTCACAGCGGTGCAAAGCTATCACAGATTCCACGTTGCTGGGACTGCTGCATGTCTGCAAGTCATGCTCCACTGTGTTAACACACACACACACACACACACACACACACACACACACACACACACACACACACACACACACACACACACACACACACTCAACCTGGTGTGTGGCTTGAACTGGGCTTGTTGGCAGCTAAGATATGTGTCCCATACAATCACCCTTCAGTGATGTCCACATCAGGCAGGGTAGCTACTTACGCCTTTGCAGGCATAACCTCGATAACTGGATGGTTAACAGCACATACACCCTTGGGATACCACCTGTGTCCCTGTTGGACGGGGACATCAGGTGCTGACTTGCATACACTTGAGCTATCATCTGGCCTAGGCATATGGCTGCTCAGGGACCATAACATAGTAACCTCATATGGTACCAGGAATACCAGATGTGGCCTGAGTGCTGTGACACACTGTGTTGTTATGTGTCCACACACATCACTGTCATCAACTGTTGTGTGTCTCCTATGGGCAATGTTACAGTGCCATGTCATCCAGCCTACATCCAATTAATAGGTGAGTGGTACTACAAGTGCATCTGGACATTCCAGCAACATCTGAGGTACACAATAACTGAGAGCAGTACAAATGTGGTGTAGGGTGACCTCCTCATAGGTGTCTGATATCTGCAGTATGCAGATGTTTGTGGAACATGTACATTGCCCAATAGATGTAGATCCCCCTTCCAGGCAAATGTGTATTTCTGAACACCAGTTGGACAATACATGATGGTTGTCCTCAGAGTTTGGGGAATGTGTCTCTGACATGGCAGACCCCTGGGGACACTGCAATGGTACATGAATATCTGGTACTGTATCCATTCCCTTATATTGTATGTTCAATATGTATTTACTGCTGCTGAGCCAGAGCTGTCTTCCCCCCACTAGTAGTACCTATAACCTGCTGTCCTGCTGTAGGGGTCACCAGGTATGCTAGCCATATGTGTCAGACAATGAGATACAGGTGTGGTGTGCACAGTGACCTAGCCAGAGTACATCAGGAATGGGAGACCTGGACAATCTTTGAAATAATCCTGCATGACATTCACAGACTGAGAGGGACTCAATGACAGTACATGATGGTATATGCCAGCTGTGTCCAACAGTACTTACTGTCAGTATTGTACAACAGACAATCCAGTAGCAGTCATACGTGAGCTGACCATTGTTGGGGTGACTCAGGGGCTGGAGATGAGATCTATGTCACTGTAGACAGAGCCATCAGGGATGGCCATATGTGCTGGACAGCAGACTAACAGCAACATGTCAATCGAGGGAGTGTTGCTGAGGCCTACTGTTTACATTTCTATTTACTATGACTGCATTGCCCCATCTGCATTACATTACATGCATAATTCTATGACATATTTGGTATAGTGCTGTACTCCTTTGTGAGAAGAAATCCACTTGTAGTATTGTAGAGAATCACAGTCTGTCTTCATATAGAAAATGTCAGACCTGTTTACCATAGGCAGCAGTTTGCCTTTTGTAGGTAATCCTCATGAACAGGTGCTTGACTATGCACCAATCTGTGACTCTCACTTGCTAATTGCATCCAGCACAGCTGGGTTGCCTTTCCATTAGTCAATGGCATGGCAACACACTGCTACAATTAAGGCCTTCATGTGGGCCTTGCCCCTTTTCCTGGCCTGTGAGGAGGAGATTATCAAGGTGTGGGAACTACAGCATCACAGAGGGTAGGTGGAAATACTGTCCACTGTTTGGATTGATGTGTTATGTCCACACTTTTGCATGCTATGTCTGGCCATTGTTAACAGACTTTCAGATTCTGTTGCAGTGTACTGTTTAAATGTGTGTTGGAGTGAGTAAGGAGACAGGCAGATGTGAGTGTCATACATCCTTTTTATTTGAATGTGCATGCTGCTACAGTTGATGTTGGTCTATTAGATTTGTATGTTTGTAGGGTTCTGGCTGTATTTCTGCCTGTGCAGCTTAAATATGGCTATTTTCACAACCTTTGCCACCATTGGACCATTTTTAAAACTGCTAGCAAAGCTCAGCAGTGCACAAACCAGCTTAGCTAAGTTGAGGAGTGCTTTAAGTGGGCAACAGGCAACACGACTGGAATAACTACTCACACATTTATTATTAAGCACTTTTCATCCAAAACATATGGTTGAACTTCATCAGATAAAAAAGACAATTACTATACTAGTTGAAATAAGGCTGAAAGAAGTCAGCTGATTACCCAACCCTTCTAGCTGTGGAATTAGAAAAGCTAGAGCTCCTATGGCAAATCTGCCTTAATGCATATAATTTTCCAGGTTTAAACATGTGCTCTATAACATGCTGTTTAAAACTGAAAAGCTTTTTAAGATGAATTGGTTATTGTTATTATGTAATATATGATTATTATATATACAGTATATTTTTACATGTAATTTAACATGTATTTGGTGGCAGTTTTTGTCCTTGTTTGTTTTACAAATATTTTTCACCGCCTTTGTACCAGGGAGCTGGCTGAAAGTAATGACATCATCGAGTTGGATTATAATCCGGTTGGACAGAGAGAGAGTGAATGGAAAGTTTTCTTAAGAATATCGGTGAGAATGTAAATCCTTTGTTTGATTGTGTATCTGATGAAATTCAGTTAGATACACCTGCAGTGGATGTTATTGCACTTGAGTCAACTTTTTGCTTTGGAGGAAGACTTGTATATGTTTAAGTGAAATCAGTATCAAAAGTTTCATCTTGAAGTATGTTTAAAGGAAGGCATAGTACCCCGTGGACTACGTATCTTGAAAATGCAATCCTACACTAATTGCAATAGTTTTTTGCTATCTGAATGGCAGAAAGTGAATATCAAGGCGAGTCTTAGCTATCTGAAACTCTTAATAGCTACAGCAGACAGGGAAATGGAAGCGTTATCTTTATCTGTTAAAAATAGACATTCTGAACTACTTAAACAATATGATAAGTCTTATTGGAAAAGTACCTGACTGATGTTATGGACTCTTTGGCAGTGTATGATAGGAAATTACAGAAAGGCAAAATGAAGAAACTTATTTGTGACCGATGTGACTTTCAACTGGGCAATGTTTTTACTTGGCCCAGGTTTTCAGAGACTGAAGGAACAGCATCTAGTTGTAATGGCGTAACCATAGCTACTGTTTCTACACCAACTCCAGCCTCCTTCAGTGATGGGATGGGATCAAGCTTGGTTGATAACACTGAAGTGGAAATGGTGAAGCAGCATTCTGGAGAAGTAGTTGAGTTTGGTGCAAGAAGAAAGTCATAGAAGTAACGGCTCAGGTACACAAATCCAATGAAGAGGTTCATGTACTTGACAATGTAAACTATCCTGTTAATACAACTAAGAGGAAGGAGAGCTCCACAGCTCCTTTTGGGCAGCACAATTTACTATTCCCTTTACCTGTAAGAGAAGAGAGGTATCAGCAAATGAAGGAACAACAGAGAGGTCGGAGTTAAATGGAAGCACAAAGGTACTGTAACGGGCCCATATATATATCAAGAAAGCCTTTTTCGACATGAAAAAGACTTAGTTTGGAACTTATCCAAATATACTTTATCTGTCCATGAGCGTAATGTATTAGAAAAAGGTTTATCTTTTATACTGACAGGTCAATCAGATTTCACTGATGTGATATTTGATATTAAAATGTTTACAAGACGTTTAATGCTTAAATTAATGTTTAAAGATGCAGATGATACACTGACTGGTAGTTTTGATTTTTGTAGGAAACCAAGTACTTTCATTCCAATTATGAAGCCTTTAGTGAATGCATTTGAGAAACTGTGTACTGAAGATGTATATAAACTAAATTTGAATAGTGAATGTTTAACTAACAAGAGGAAGTGTTTTAATTTAAGTAAGGCTGAAACTAAAGCCTTACATGACCTGGAAAGTAATGTTGACATTGTAATAAGGCCTGCTGACAAGAGCAGCCCTATTGCGGTGTTAGATAGGGACTGGTATGAAGAAACAATGTTTAGCATGCTTACTAATACTGATTTATATGTTAGAATTTGTTACAGTCAAGTAAGAAATTTGATGCATAAAGTGACTGTTTTGTTGCAAGAATTGTTTGTTAAGAGTTTAACAGACAAAGAGTTGTTGAATTATTTTTTGGTCTAGAATCCCACTATGCCGATAATACAAGGACTACCAAAGTTATATAAAAGTGCACTGAATCCTCTAATGAGACCCGTTTTGTCAGGCAGAAACTGATGTGCTGAACCAGTTTTGATATACTTGGAAAAGTGTTTAAGGCCAATGTTGAATACAGTGGATCATGTCTTAAGAGATACAGACCATTTTCTTAAAGACTTATATGCCTTTACTTTAGTTAAGTGTAGTAAACATTTTTTATTAGTGACTATGGATGTAGTCTCATTATTCACTGCGATCCCCAATTGCTTAGGCATTGAGAGTACTATGTATTTTTTAAGGCACTTCTCTACATATACAGCGGATAAAGTTCTGTTGATTAGTGAGTTATTGGCTATAGTGCTTGAACATAATGTGTTCTTATTTGGAGATACTGCTTATAGACAATGCAATGGCATAGCTAGGGGCACATCTTGTGCTAATAGCTATGCCAATGCAGTTATGGTAGCATGGGAAAGGGAGTATTTGTTACAAGGACCATTTGGAAATTTAGTTTTATTTTTCAGGAGGCTTGTGGATGACCTCTTTATTGTATGGGAAGGGGGAGTAAATAGTTTTTTGGAATTCGAGAGGTATCTTAATGGAAGTACTGAGTTCCTAAAATTTACTTCCAAGTATTCTATTCATGAGCTCAGTTTTTTAGCTGTAACCATTAAGACGACAATGGTAGCATCTACACAACCCTATATAGGAAAGATTGTCATGTTAATCATTTACTTTGGAAGGATAGTATGCATCCACCATATACCTTTAAGAACATGGTACGTAACCAGGTGTTTAGGGCATCGAGATTGAATGTAAGAGATGAGGATTTCTTGCAACAAGTGGAGATGGTCACAGGTGATTTAAGAGTGAGAGGCTATAATGAAAGTATAATACAGACTAATGTGACTGATGTAGTGAGCATGAGGGATACGAAAGCTAGACCATACTTTTATAAGGGTGATAGTTTGAGACAGAGGGACTGTGCTGGAGGTCGTAAGAATAAGTTAAAGGTACCTCTATGTTACACTAGTGATCCTTTTAGGTATATGGACATTGTTCGTAGACGCTGGAATATCTTGACTACTGACAAGGATATTGTCAAGGTAATAGACTGTGAACCTAACTTTCTTTTTAGAAACATGAAGTCTCTAAGGAGATGTCTATGTTTTCCTAGGAACAGTCCATCTGTTCAGTGTGAGGTAGGAACTAAGCCTTGTGGCAGGTGTTCTTATTGTGAATTTACAGATACTACTTCAGAATTTGATCATCCACATCACAGGAAGGTATATAAGATTAAAGTTAATGCTAGGTGTAAAAGCGAACACATAGTATATCTTGCAGATTGCCTACGTTGTAGGAAATCTGCAATGTTGGAAAAACAGATAGATCCTTTAAGGATGTGATCTGAGAGCATGTATACCATATAAATAAAAGGAATAAGGTGAATGCATTAGCGAAACACATCATTAGCACAGACTCATCACATACATTCAAGTTCTTGGCCATAGGTAGGGTTTATACACATGCTAGAGCAGGTGATGTTCGTAATCAAACTAAAGAGTTAGAGGCTACCTGGATAGTCAGACTCAGAGGGGATGCTGGACATGGACTGAATGAATATGTTCCCTTGAGACAAAAATTGAAGTCAAGCTTATATTAATATTTTATATGTGTATTGTTGTTATTTGTTAAGTTGATTTGTATATAATCAGTTTCATTTTTAAGTCTTTTATATGTATATTGAGCTGTTTATATACATGTTTATAAAAATGTTTTTTTGATCATCTGATTAGATAAGGGGGTTTTTATCATGTGATGTTTATGTAAAGATATAAAAGGTGGCTATAATGTTAGTATTCGTTAACACCTGATGAAGCAGTTTGTGAAAGTGCTTGTGTTTTCTATTTGTGATTAAAAATGTGGATTTTTACGCTGGAGTGTGGAGCATTACCTGAGTCTGTTTGTTGTTTTTTAATTACTAATAAGTGTCTGAGGACACTTTACTGTTTTAGTGCCAAACGGCACTTTGACAATGCAGTGGGTGTGTTACAGATACTGTAACACACCCCCTACCTGACATTACAGAAAAATTATTAAATAAGTGTCCGAGGACACTATTGTACTCTTTTAGTGCTGCACGGTACTTTGACAATGCAGGGGTTGTGTTACAGATACTGTAACACACCCTCTACATGACATGACCAGATAAATTAAGTAACTTAAGTGTCAGATGACACTTTATTTATTGTTTTAGTGCCATACGGCACTTTGACAGTGTAGGGGGTGTGTTACACATCTCCAAACACTGTTACACACCCCATAGAACTGATTCAGTAACCATGTACACGGTTCCCTCCAGAACCTCGCCTTCATTAATATGCAAGGTGCACTGCCGAGAGGGAGCTGCAGACATGGACACCATTTACTCCATGTAGGAATTACACTGTTCCTACATGGAGTTTATTAAATCTATGGGTTTATGTTTCCTATAAAGTACATCCCAAAACTTACTTTGTCTGTGGTTCTTTGTCACATTTTATTCAGGATTGTGATAAAAAAAATGTTGTGCTTCATTTGGGAAACTAGGTCACCCTACATCTAATTGTGTTGCATCCTGTGGAAGGTGTAATATGAATGAACTGTCCCCAGTAAAAGAAAATGATACCAAGCATGTTGAAATAGTGCAGTCTTCTGTACACCTTGAACAGGGTGATAATTCTGTTTTTAACCCTTCCACTGATATTTCTGATAAAAATATGTATGCTGTCTTTGGAGAACAAAATTATGGGGTTATTGATGGTCCTGATAAGTGTGAATATTCTGACAGTGAAAATTATAAGTTAATACAACGTGACACGGGTTCTGTGGAGGAAGATGGTGATAATAGTAATGATGTCGACTGTGCAGACAGTGGTGGTGATGAAGATAAATGAGCTTCTATTGGGAAAAGGGTACACATATCAAAGTTAAGACAATATGCGAAAAAAACTTGTTAAGAAAGGGAAAAGATAGTTTAGTACTTAGCAGTTTGAATGACAATAGCATAAATAATATAAAAATAAATAAGAAACATTTTTATCCTAGATTGTAGTGTCAAATTACAGGCTGATATCTGTTTGCTTGACTTTCATTTTCTGAATATGATACAGAGAAACCAGGTGGAAGTCATATGGAAGTATATGCCCATTTGTAGCTTTGGTAAGGATTTGTGCTCAGGCATAATCATCTTACATAATTCTAATATAGCTATTTTAGATGTTTTACTGGGTATTCCAATCATCATCTTATCTGTGATGTGAAGGCCTTGTGGGGAATAATTCACTTTATTGTTATTTATGCAGCCCTTTGTGTTAAAAAAATTGTAAGGACTTTTTTTTACTATGGTCAATTGTTTTATCTTACTGAGGGGTAATTGGAATAGTCTTCTGAGACAGACAAAGAAGTAGTTAGATGCTAAACTGATGCACAATATTTTGCATACTGGGAATTTTATTATAAACCCATATATAGGGCTAGCATATAGGCAGGGTTGTTTGTTTACAAAAATGTATTATTTTTATACTGATTCTTATGTTCCTGTATCAGATCAGCTTACAGATGTTTCTGTTAATAACCATAAATCTCTTTTCCTGTGGTAGCTATAGATTTAGTAAAAATAATAGAGAGTAAGGGTCTAAAAGACTGAATGGTTGCGTTGCAGAGTAGAAATATGCCCTATTGAGTTTATGGAAAAAACATTTACATTAGTGGACTTCTGTGATAGTTGGTCACAATGATTGGTTTTGTATTAAACTAACTACAAGGCTATGTTTTATATATTAGAAAAGTATCTTCTGCAAAAAAAAAAAAAAAACACATTCTACCCTGGGAACATGACTTAGCTTTATCAAATATTGACAGTATTTTTTTGGAGAAGGAAAAGGTTTGGAAATTATGACATTAGGGTAAATATGTTCGTTGGTTCATAGGTGTCTACTAGGCTAATGACCGCAAGGGCCTTTTTGAGCCTAGCCATACATCCCAAATCTCTGACAAGTTCTGATACCTTTGATGAGTGTAAGTAGGAGTTTGGGAGATGAAACATTTACACGCAGGACCCTGGGAGATTAACCATTTACAGGTTGCCTGCCAAACCAGGGATGAATTTTTTGTTCTCCTTCCAGTTGTCCAAGTTGCACTTGAATTGGGTTGTTTTTGAATAAACAGCAGTATGTAACACATGGGCCTATGAAATATGTCTCTCTCTTTTTTTTCTAAAAGGTTGAGGAGGGAAGCTGATTGTATCTTTATCTTGAAAAAGTGTCAAGGTATAATGGTTAGGACCCAGTTGAAAATTATGACTACTGTTAAACATTATGTCACATAACTATTTTGCCTATTACTGGTAATTCTAGACTTTGCAATGTATCTAAACTATTAGAGGCTGATAATAAGTCTCATACTAAACCTAAGTAGTCATTGGAATGCTTTAAATTCACTTAAT
>NC_056727.1:250134913-250212413 GCF_019279795.1 Protopterus annectens | reverse complement strand
GACTGGAAACTGGCATGACACACTGAATGCCACTGAAAAACCAAAATCTGAGAATACTGTCTACATACAGGCCATGACTAACAGAATGTAACTGGGGTTTCCGGTCACTAATACCATATTATGTGGAATTACATGGATTATGTTGACAAGTATGGATTGAGAATGAATCCAATCTCAAGTACTCAGTGAATAGATGGAGATTTGATAGCTGATCAATGAACTACCAGAATGATGGGAAATATCTGCTTTTGGCAAGGTGTCATTGATGTGGTATATTCACTAAGTCCTGCACAAAACTTTCCATTAGGAGAAGTATATGTTATAAATGTTCATGAATTTCTAATCACCATTCCATTCTATGCCTAAGGGTTTTATCGTGTCTATGGTGTAGTAACAGTGGATGGAGGATCTGCAAATTTAATTCACCCATTTTGTGTCCTTGTAGTTTCTTCAAGGCTAGAGGAAATGTTTCTTTATATCATAAATGATGCACTAATCCCATCTTAATTTATTAAGAGCTACTGAGTTAGTCAGGAAATTACTACTTGTATCTAATTCGCTAACGTCTAAAACATGTCTTCCTTTAATTAGTTATTTTTTTCTGCCTATTTACATTTGAAAAAAGAGCATCTTTGTAGGGAAAGAAATGACAGCAAGCAGTGAAAATTAGTCTGTCTTATAGCACTGATTTAAATAATAGTACATCTCAGTACAAAATTCCAAATCTGACTATCACCAGTGTGAAATAGTAGTTTTAGAAAGGTTTTGAAAATACAGAATCAATCATTTAAAATATAACATGTAGCAGATGCTATATGCTCTGTAACAGAAGTAATGATGCCTTATTTACATTCAAGAATACACAAAACTGACATTTAGGAAAGACTTCACGGCTTTCAGATAGCTGTATGCTAGACTCTTGGAAATGGTCCGTCACTTTCTTAGCAGCTATTGTTTTTCAAATAGTAGAATAATAAATAATTTATGAATATTTTAACACATGTTCGCTCAGCAGGGTGCATTACCATACTGTTATAAATAGAATTAATGAGCAGTCAGCTTGCCATATACTATGACATATGACAGGGCAACTAAAACACCAGCAGCAGCTCTCTTCTATATTAGGAATGTGTCCTCACTTTAGTTATTATCTCCATACAAAATGCCCTTTAAAAACTGAGCACATTAGGAGACTCACACAATCATAACCATACCAAAAAATGTATTGATTGCCTACATTTCCAGTTCACTGATGTACAAAATGTAAAAAGCCTTGATCACAAAAATGTAGAATTTTAATGCTTTGTTCACTGTTATTATATTCATATTGTAGATTTATGCTGTAAAAAACCTGTTTAAGGCATTTATTAAGACCTGATATTCACTGCAGTGTAAGTTGTAGTGTTATAAGGATTGCTTGATGCTAAGTATCCAATAAATATCCCTATGAATAATCATTGAAATAAAGCCTTCAGTTCTGTCCATCTCAAATGATCATAAAGAGTACATTTTCATGGGTACGTTTTCTTGATGGAAAAAAAAACAACAATTAAAGATGATCTCCTATATCGTGAAATAATATCAGCTATTATAAAATGAAAATGTTAAATCACATAGGAAAAAATACCTAATGGTGCACCTTATGCAGTCTTTTGTTCACATACCGTTACAGTATTACCAGCACTAATGACAGCCAAATGAGGTAGTGGGGACCTGTCGGGGAATCTTCCAAAGACAGGGAGAAAAGTATGAAGTTAAAGATGCTATATGATTACATTTACAAGAGGCATTTGTTGCTAAGCCCAAGTTAGTGACACATCCGTTGGGTCAGACCTGCCACAGGCACAAAAAGTGCAATAAGGTGTATTTACAAGAATTACTGGCTCCTGAGTTCTTACAGCAAGCAGAAGGTTATCACATTTCTTTCAGTAATAATAGCCAAAGCAGTGTTATAAAAAATGAATAAAAAGGATAACAAGTGTAATAGAGTCTTTTCAGAAGAAGAAAATCTCTGGGGTATTCTTTGAATTTCTAGACCACAAGAAGTAAAGGGGCACCATCTAGTGATTTGTTGAAGTAAAAACTTATGGTCTTAAAAATGGAATCAACATCATCTATTAAAACATGAAAAAGTACAATAGCATTGTAAAAATACCTAACAGTGTATCTGATAACATCTTATTAGAAAATTGCTTACATGTTAATGCCTTATTATTTACATTATGCAATGAGATTAGGGTTAAAGAATGCCTCTTGAATCTTATGTTTACTGTAATTTACTATATCAGGGGTCCTGAAATAAAGTACCAAGAAGCTCAGCAAAATGGTATATAATATGACTGTACATAAATGTTGTAACGCAATATCTGAATGAGTTAGTACGAGATTAAAAAAAGTGACCAGTACATGCACATATATGTGAACAGATTTACATGTGCACACACACCCACAGGAAAGCAAAGCACAATTTTAGGCAGTTTTTTTCTTATACCATGTGTGATGATGACTGCAGAGTAAGAGTACATGAATAAAAAATCAAATTAAATGACAGGTCTTCATCTTTCTCCAGTGTTGTACAACCCTGGATTGTTATATATAACTTTGGAGGGTATGGGGGAATTCCACCAATATTGCAGTGCAGAGAGGCTTGCTCTCTGTAAAAAAGAATGTTTCTGAGGTTTTTGTGAAGTACTTTCATTGAAATGATTTTGGTGATTTTTACCACTGGTAAAATTTATGTTGATCTCTTAATATGAATTAAGCAGGTATATGGATAGCAAACAGACCAATTCACTATTTCTTAAATGGTCATAGATGCTACTTTCAGAAATCAGAATGAACATACGAGCAGGTCCACTTAAACTGTTTATTATTATTCAAGGCATTTAATCTGTAGAGCAACTAAGATGCCATCTTTTTCATCATTATATGTTTTTTATACTCATTAAGGGGCAATCTGAAAACTGCATTTTCACCTACATGCAATCTGATGAAAACCTATGATGGCACAGGGAGAACATGCAAACTACGCACTAGAGGCACGCCAGTCAGGAATAGGGAACCAAGTAATGCTGACTATTACACTAACATGTGCAGCATTTATTATTTAACTAAACTTTTCCACTGAGTCTAATAAGTAATAGAACTGCATGGAAAAATATCACAGTTCATTATTAAATAGGTCTGTTATTTGTTTACTTATGTGGCACATTCTCTGGACTACCATGCATTTTATAAGCAAAACTGCACATACACCATTGCATTATAACAATGGCAGGAGTTCCAATGCAGCAGTATAAAAATTATTTTGAAGGCTGCATCCTATGTAATCTGCTAGCTAATTTTATACCCTTTACAAGATCCTGCTTATACCACTACACCTTTCCATGTGGTTTTATGTGATTCTTTTTGAAGTTATTTATATTGTTATAACACCTGCCTGGCATGCTTATCCTAGCATCCTCTACCCAATCATATATTATACTATTGCTGTCTCTCTCAACAATTTCAGGAGGGGAGTAGAAAACAGAAAAAGTGTGTTAGGCGCAGATGCAGTGACATATGCTATATTAGACATTTTCCCATTCAATAGGGTCAGCTGGTAGCTAGTACCACAAGGGAACAAAAATGCTGCACTAGATTTGAGTATATTTTATAATTATCCAGTGCATTTACTGAGATATATTTCTGCAGAGTGAATGTCATATTATTATTTTTTTGTGACTATAGAAGAACAAGAACATTACAGCTATTTACCTGCACTCTGGAATCTGGTGCATTTCAATATGGCATTTAAGAATTGATTTGATATTTAGCTACAATTTGTCTCAATAAAATGCATTCAGTAGCTTGTGGACTGGTGTTCTAAAAATTTTTATGCACTGCACTATATAAATTTCTGTGACAAGCAGCCACAAGCATGGTGTGTACAACTCAGAGCCACACATACCACTAGTGGACATGAGAAATAGCATAGCTGGGCATGATGTATGCCAATGGCCATATAATGGCCTGGTAATGAGGAATATTATTAAAATAAGTAACTTGGTGTATGCAAATGAGGCAAAGATGGCAGACTGATTCAGAAACATATAAACAGTGTGCATCAGAGCTGGGCACACCATACAACTGACCACCACTGATTCCTGGAGTTCATGCTGTAGGAATTGTGAAAAAATGTTAGGGATTACCACCACATTATTTAATGTGTATTTCCATCATACTCAAACTGCAAAAACTGTAAATGTGGTGGACAAAATAAATGGCTCATCCAGAAATAATATAATGTATAGTCCAATGGTAAAAACGAAAATCAGGATGAACCAAGCCAAGGTGGAAGCTGGCCACATAAACAACAATTCCTGTTAATTTGCAAAAAAGTTTATTTTAGTGCTTTCGCAGTTATACCAACCGCTTCATCAGACAAAAGTATACTCCATCCACTGTTCTATTTAAACCACATTCAACCAATAAGAATACAGAGGTCATTATGCCATTTATTACTGACATCACAACCTATTAATACATGTTTAAAAATTAAAAGCAAAAGTCAAACAGCCTACAATAAATATATATATATATATATATATATATATATATATATATATATATATATATAAACAATACATAAAAAATATATGGAAAAAATATATGGAAATAAATAAAAATATATATTCATAAAAACACACATATATATATATATATATATATATATATATATATATATATATATCCATATATGGATTCACTAGACAATCTCAATGTACTGAAATGTCGAATTTCAGTATGTCGAAACTGAATAGTGGAAAGTGCAGTTATGCGAAATTGCACTATGTCGAAAGCGGAAATGTCGAATCTGCTATTGTGGTGTCGTGTTCATGATGTGTGGTGTGGTTTGTGGATTTATCTGGGGTTTCAGGTAAGGGGTGTTTGTGTAAGGGTATTGGGTAGGGATTTTAGTGTGTGTGAGTGTGTGTAGTGGTGTTTTTTTGTGTGCTTGTGTGTTTAGTGTGACCTCGAAGTTAGAATATATAAGTAGAGGGGTGTAGGGTTATAGATAGGGTAGGTGAGTTTGTGTGTTTTGTTGTGTTTGTGTGTGTTGTTATGTTTGTTTTAGTGTAGTTAGGTAGGTGTATATGTGTGTGCTTATGTGCTGGTTTGTGTGTGTGTGTGTGTGTGTGTGTGTGTGTGTGTGTGTGTGTGTGTGTGTGTGTGTGTGTGTGTGTGTGTGTGTGTGTGTCTGTGTGTGTGAATGGTCGGATTTGTGCTACTCGCAGTTTTGGGTTTTCGGGTATGTGGGTTTTCCACTATTCAGTCTCGAAATATTGAAATTCAACATTTCAGTATTTCGAGTGTGTGTGTGTGTGTGTGTGTGTGTGTGTGTGTGTGTGTGTGTGTGTGTGTGTGTGAATGGTCGCATTTGTGCTACTCGTGGTTTTGGGTTTTCGGGTATATGGGTTTTCCACTATTCAGTCTCGAAATATTGAAATTCAGCATTTCAGTATTTCGAGATTATCAAGTGAATCCATATAAATATATATATATATATATATATATATATATATATATATATATATATATATATATATATTTATATAATGAGGTAGATAGGATGGTGAGAAGGGTGAACCATTCCTTAATGGACTGTTTATTATGTCTTAATATTAGTATAGATTTCTATAACTACTTAGTCAATAATGAACCTATAATTCCTGCTATACAAGATACTCACATAAGGATCCACTGCTACCACCATTTGGGCCCTTTGTAGCGGTGGTGGTTGTTGCATGAAATATCTATCAGTTTACACTGAGAAACACCTCAGACCTGGAGTATACTTTTGTCTGATGAAGCGGTTGGTATAACTGTGAAAGCGCTCACAATAATCATTTTGCAAATGAACTGGAATTGTTGTTTATGTGGCCAGCTTCCACTTTGGCTTGGTTCATCCTGTTTTTCATTTTTACCATTGGACTATACTCAAATTGCAGCTATGAGCCACAGCTTACTCCCAGTGACACCTTATCACCCGACTGTGCTTAACATATGATGCACTCCATGACATCAGTATTGTGGATCGGTATCGAGTTGACAGGGACACCATGCAAGACATAGTGGACATGTTTCAGCCTCATCTCTAACCCCATGGGAGTTGTGGACTACCTACCCTGTGGATACCAAGGTATGTGTAGCTTTATGTACACTAGCTACAGAAACTTTTCAATGACCTAATGGGGGGAACACAATTGGGGTATCCCCTTGGAAACACTTCATCAGTTCTTCAGTACCATCCTACAACATGTTCATAGGTTCATAGGTTCATACTAGGCTATCTGCCCTGGGGCAATTATAAGCCTAGCCCGATTCTGTATGTCTTACGCCACCCCTTGATTTGAGTATACTGTGCCCTTTTTAAGGTTTAGTTTACTGTGCCTCTGTCTAATAGTGACACGGGAGTAATCCCTGGGACAAACCTACGATCCCCCATCCACCTATCGAGATTCTTCTTGAAGAGATTCAGTGAGGTGCTCTGCCTCACATGAACTGGAATTCTATTCCAGAGTGAAGGGAGCCTCTGGGTTATGAACCTGTCCCTCCAGCAAGTTCTATTTATTTCTGTGCTGAGGTTCAAGTCCCTCGAGCATGTGGCTCTAAGGGATTTAGATTTACTGAGGTGGAGCATGTCCATTAATTCTGGATTTGACATAGCTTTGTATGTCAGGCATAGATCGCCTCGAAGTAGGCAGTATGCAACTGAGTAGAGCTGGAGTTTTTTTAACCGAGCAACATATGGCATCTGTTTGAGACCCTTGATCCTCTTGGTGAGATACTTTTGGGGTCTCTCTAATTGCTGCAGGTGTCAGGTAAGGTACATCCCAAAAGGGGCATTGTATTCTATGATGGGCCTGATGAGGGATGAATAAAAGGGCACGATTACCTCTCTTGATCTAGATGTGAAACCCTTCGTGATGAGGTGGGCTATATAGAAGGTCTTTCTAACCACTTTGGCAATGTGGTTTTCAAAGGAGAGATTGCTATCAACTTGGGTCCCCAGGTCCCTAATAACTTTCTCTGTACTTAATGGGTTTCCGCCCATGTGTTAATTTGTGGGCACATTGTTTTTGCCAAAGGGTATGACTATACATTTTTTGGCATTTAGCTTTAAACCATGGCACTGGCACCAGTTATCTGTCTCTGTGAGACCTTTTTGAAGGATGTTTGTGTCAGCTTGAGAGTCGATTATGGCACCCAGTTTGCAGTTGTCTGCAAACTTGGTGAGCCATAGTCCTTCCACGTTTGCCTGTACCTTGGAAAAGTATATACCGAACAAGAGTGGTCCCAGGACAGAACCCTGTGGGATGCCACTTGTGACCGGTTTCGAGTCTGACATGGCTCCAGTAACTCTCACTCTGTGGGTTCTGTCTTTGAGCCAGTTTGCAACCCATCTTGTGACATAGGGGTTTTATATTTAAGCTGGATAGCTTATCTATGATGCCCGAGTGGGGTATTGTGTCAAATGCCTTTGCAAGGTCCAGATAGGCTGTATGGACTACCTTCCCTTCATCTATGGCTTTGGTGACTGTTTCAAAGAAGTCAACCAGGTTCAAAAGGCAGGATCTGCCCTTGACAAAGCGGAACTGGGTAGGATCTAGTGTCTGTAGGTCCCCAATGTCTTTGTTTATGAGCTCCATGATGATCCTCTCCATAGCCTTGCAGACTAAGCTAGTCAGGCTTATGGGGCGATAGTTTCCAGGGTCCGTAGAGGCTCCACCTTTGTGGAGTGGGACCACTGTTGCTGTACGCCATTCTGTGGGCACATATCCTGTAGTGAGGTTGAGATTGTATAGCTGTTTTATTTGAGGGATTAGTTCCTCTTGGAGTTCATGTAGGACGCAACCTGGGACGCCATCTGCTCCCATGGAAGCAGTGTTTTTTGCTTTGGAGAGGGCAGCCTTCACCTGAGCATCAGAGATGTTTGGGAGGCAGCCCTCTGCCGGGATAGATACTTGCTCTTTTGGGGGGGAGGGGGTGGAGAAGTTTGCACTGAACCTGTCTGCCAGGATATTGGCGATGTCTGTGGGTTCAGTGTATTTTTTGTCGTTTAGAATCAACTCAGAACAAGTCTGGGAGTTGCATCCCAGGTTCCTAACATAACTGCAAAAAGCCTTATGATTGTCTTTGGTGTCCTTTGCAATTTTTCTCTCGAAGCTGGCCTTGGAGGATTTTATGAGGGATCGTAATTTTTTGCTAGTACTGATCAGAGATGCCTTCCCTATTAGGGATTTTGCTCTATCATGTAGTAGCTTCCTCCTTCTGTTGTACAGTTTATTTATGGCAGGGGTCCACCAGACTGGATGCCTGCCTTTGGATGATTGGGTCTTGGTTTTGTTTGGGATAGCATGATCCATGCATTCCTGGAGATGTCCGTAGAATGCGTTTATATAGGATTCTGCAGTTTGGGCCATAGTTTCCACTGGCCCTGGGGCCTTGAAGGATTCCACTTCGGTTTTGAGAAGTGAGAAGTTCGCTTTTGAGAAGTTTTTCACTGTGGTTTTCTGGGCTGGGGGTGGGGTCGGGATGTGGACATCCAGTGAAATTAATTTATGGTCTGATCTTACCAATGAGGGATATACTTCTGGTGTGGAGCATAGAGTCCCCATGTTGGTAATGATCAGGTCTAGTATGTTGTCCCCTCTTGTGGGAGTGGTGACTAGCTGTTCCATAGCATTTGAGTTTATAATTTCCAGGAACCTTTGGGCTAAGGTGCTGGGGCTTGAGTAGTGCTCCCAGTCAATGTTTGGGTAGTTGAAGTCACCCAATATAATGGTGTTCGGAGAGATCTTCATGTTCTCCAATGTTTTCAGGAAAGCCGAGTGGGATTCCTGACTTTGAGAGGGTGGTCTGTAGGATGCTATAAACTGAAAAGCAGTCTTGCCCACTGTTAGTTGCACATGGATGGTCTCCGATACTTCGTGCAATGCCACTAACCTGGAGGTGTGGATATCCTTGATAAATATGGAAACTCCCCCTCCTTTTCTGGTTCGGTCCGGGTTTTGGGGCTGAAAAGCATGATATGAGGTATAGCCTGGTAGTGCTGGGGTGCTCTCTGGAGCCTTGAACCAGGTTTCTGTCACTGCACAGATATCGATGTTCTCCATACTGAGGAGAGCTTCGAGTGCGTGCATCTTGAGGTTAAGACTTCTGGCGTTAAGCAGCATTACCCTTAGTTTCTTGTTCCTTGTGCTGTCTATGGGGGTGGGTTTGACTTTTGAGCCTTGCCTAAAAAAGGCACTATGGGGGGGGGCAAGAGCCTTTGCCAATATCCAAAAGCCCAGTGGTGACAGGTGCAAGCCGTCCCTAGCGAAGCTACGTGGCTTGTCGAGCATGTCATCCCAGGCTGACAGACACTGGATCCCCTTTGAATGACACCAAAATTTTAACCAGTTGTTAAAATCGATCATTTTGTCTTTGTACTGTGGCATCATTCTAGGTGAGGGTAAGATGCTGCTCAAGGTCAGGGTCATACCAGCCTGGGCTACATGATCAGAGAGCTCCTCTATGTCTCTTTTCATGTAGTCCAGGGAGGTACGTCTCAGGTCATTCACACCAGCATGTACAATGACTGAGTCATATTTGTATTTGCTTTGGAGTGACCTGAGTGCTTGCGTTATGTGGCAGATCCTAGCACCTGACAGGCAGCTCACCGTGACCTTCTCTTTATTCAGCCTGGTGAGCGGGACGTCAGTGTGTCTGACAATAGAGTTACCTATTACAAGAGTATCAGGTGTGTTATTCAGCCTTAAGGGCTGTGGCTGCTTGGCACACTGACTTTGTGGGCTATGTGTTGTGCGTGTTTTGTTTTGAGGTAGCGTTTGCTTGGATGTCTGCTTTGGAGGTCTCTGTTGCTTAGGTAGATTTTTATTTAGAGCCTCCGAGTATGTTTTGTGTATTTATGTGTTTGGTTCGCTGATGTGGTGGGACTATGTGATACTGGAATTGTGTTGTGTGAGGTTACCTTCTCCTCCTGACTGGTTACACCAGTTTTGAGATGAGAGAGCTCAGCCTCCAGTTTGGCTAAATAGTTGCATCTCTCACATATATTTGAACCTGTTTGGAGGAGGAGAGGGTTGTCCGTGTACATGAGACAGTTGTAACATTGCCTCAAAATTCCCAGATTCACCAGCTGGACTGGAGAGGAAACCATTGACTGACCTTTGGACATGCTAGAGTAATATAGGGAAACTGAATTTAAGATGGACCAATAGAGGACAGGGTAATCGTAGAGAGTATAAGAGTAAGTAGTGCTTATGGTTTAATAGTGCTAACTTGTAGGATTACTTAATTGGACCAGTGAAGGGCCTTAGAATTAGAATATGGTGTTTAAATTGAGAGATAGAGCAGTTCTAAGGGAAAAAGTGAAGAGCAGACTTTGTGGAGCCAGGAATAGTTTAAACCCAATTAGGCGGTGCTGCCCGCTGTTGTGCTATGCACAAAAATGCGCAAAAAAAAGGCAGTGGTTCACACAACCCTTGGCCTCTAGGAAATCTTAGTCAAAGAAATGCTCTACAGTAAAAATGATGCATCTTAATCTAACATTATATGGTGCTCACTATACACAGGCTGGTCACACTGTCCCTCAGACATAGGGAACCATATCTGGTTTCCACTTTCCACAGAGGACAGTGCAGACACCATGCAGTCATTTCCTGGAGGTTCTGGGAGACGCAGACTGTCCCCACACTGAAATAAAGGGCACACCTCTGGAAAATGAACAAAGGTAAATTTACCATAGAGGGCATCACTTCATTAACTTTCAGATGGTCTGGAAAGCACATAGTATCATCTACAATGTGTGTACAGGCCAGCAACTAATTTTCATGACTCCCACATTCTGCACAAACATTTTCATGAGGCAATTTTCCCCGGGTCCATCTTATTGGCAATGCTGGATATGCACTGGAACCCTGGCTGATGACACCCATTAGACACCCCCAAATGAAGTAGAGCAGAGGTACAGTTCTGCACTTTTCATATCAGGAACATAACTGAATGTGTGTTTGGGTGGTTGAAGGCACACTTTCACTATCTGGATTCATAAGGTGGAGCCTATTAGTATGATTATGACACCTGTGAAAAACATTTACATAATATGATACAAAGGAAGCAAGTTCAACACTGGGACATTTGCAGTGAGTGGACAATGAAGAACACCAGGTAGTTGAGTTGGAGTCAGACGAGGAAATACTGGGGGAGCCAGCTGCAGCAAATACATATGCTAGATGGAGGAGAGTACAGTATGCTGTGGCACCAGCAAAAAGGCAGTGGTTCACACAACCCTTGGCCTCTAGGAAATCTTAGTCAAAGAAATGCTCTACAGTAAAAATGATGCATCTTAATCTAACATTAGACGGTGCTCACTATACACAGGCTTGTCACACTGTCCCTCAGACATAATTAACACATGTAACAATGTGCAAAGATAAAAACACAGGTTATCATCATCTGCACAGGTGAGGGAGGAAGCACTTGTATGGATGCCTTTCAAAGAAAGATGTGTGAATATGGAGATGATGTAGGATAAAGAGTACAGATGTGTGTATAGATTGGGATTAAGGGGGGAAACATCCCAAGAAAGGAGCTTCAAAGGCTCATTGTGTCAGTGTGTGTGTGTGTGTGTGTGTGTGTGTGTGTGTGTGTGTGTGTGTGTGTGTGTGTGTGTGTGCATGCGTGAGCGCTCAGGCCAGCTAGATAGTTTTCACAACTCCCACATATGGCAATCATGTGACCTGTACCAACAATTTGCAAGGGGTGAATTCTCATAGGGGAATCTCGTGTGTGGTCTGACTGTATGCCTGCTGGGATACAGCCTCAGCAGTAGGCGCAGCACTGCTAATTGATCTACTTGACAGGGTACAGAGCATACATGGTATGGGGATGGGCATCCTGTGTATGCATACACCCACAGATGTTGCTTCTATTAGGAGTAGTACTGGTTCTACCATGTCCCTGGCTAGATGTTCATAGGTTCATAGGTTCATAGATTAGTACTAGGATAAATGCCCTTGTGGGCCATTTTAAGCCTAGCCAATTACCCCATGTGAGAATCAAACCCTGCACCTTGGGTTTATAAGGTAAACACCTTACCTATTATGCCAATGCCCCAACAGTGTTGTTGTGTTGTAAAAATGTTAGCATGCTGCAATACAGAAATTGATGTCCATCACCAGACATGCCACTACTATCACTGCCATGGACCAGAGGACATCATGTCCTGGGTGAAGGCACCTCCACACCTGATGTAGCAGAGGACTTGCTAGTGCTGGATGAGAGCGGTGCTCCTCCTTCATGACCACTGTGTCTTTCATCCCTAGATGTATCAATGGAAAGGCATCATTAATTGCACATCACACTTTGAGGGTAAACCTTAAGAAGACAGGTCACATTCTAGTAAGTTATTTAGTTTGTTAAAACCGTCACACAAACAGGAGATGCCCTCATGAAGGTCATCCCACAAATCCTGTATCAGCCTGCTCTGTGTCTTCGTGATGGCCCTGTAGATACACTTGGTTGCAGCCAGTGACACACCAACTTCAGGGAATTGGCAGTAACCATATCACCATTGACACCCAGTACTCACCCCCCTTTGTGTTTTGTCCTGCCCAATGGCACTACTGGCAGATTCAGATGTGCCTGGTGTGCAGTGTTAGATGTTCCTGAGTGATGGTGTCTCCAGCAATCTGTCTGGCCTGTGTTGTGTTTCCTGAGTATCTTCAGGCACAGAGGCTGTGTTCATGGAATATGTAGGGGATGCAGTGGTCTCCCCACCTCCCATATCCAGTATACTTACACAAGCACTAGTTGGTAGATTAACATCGGGTCATAACAAAATCTAGTCAGCACAATAGCACTGATACCACAATATTTAAAGTTCACTCAATGCAAAACCACATAACAGTGAGAGTTTATTATACAACACATAAAATCAAAATGTTAATCAAAAGCTTTTGTCTTATCAGAAATGTATACGGACTTCATCAGAACAATTCAAAAGTTTTTTTCTCACCATGTCATATCTTTAAAAACAGTAAAGAAACAGAGTGGTTTTTATTATGTACACTTATGACATGTAGTTCATGTTTTGATTCAGTTAGTCAGGTACTTTTATTCAACTCTATGATTATCAACACTTAATCTATATATTGTTAGATTTCTTTTTACTTATATATTTATAATATTATGTACATTTTTTTAATTTACAGATCATGTACCTACATTTTTTGTATAGTGTAGTGTTGTCTTTTTAAGATGTGTTTAAGTATATGACACTATTCACACTAATTATTTCCTTATTGTTAATGTGGTTGTGTTTACTTTGCAGAGTGGTTGCAACTGGTTTATTTAAAATCATGCGATAAAGTTTTTACTGTATTTAATTATGTGATGTGGTGAGAAGAAAACTTTTGATGAAGACCATATGCATTTGCGATAGGACAAAAGTGTTTGCTTAACATTTTGATTTTATTTTTTGTGTACTAAACTATCAGTCATACATGACTTTGACTTTGGATTGACTGAACTTTAAATATCGTGGTATTAGTGTCATTGTGCTGACCAGACTTTGTTATGACCTAAGATTGCCCTTCCATTTACTGCCCTTCTTGTTGGTTCATAGTTGTTTTATGCACTAGCTTCTTTTGATTTTTGTGTCGAGACCATATGGTCAACAATTCACTTTGTTGATAAAAAAACACATAAATTGAAATAATATCCACAAACAATATAAGCAATGTTTTTGCAGGGGCAAGACCCCCCATGCACCCCCCACAGCCCCTGTTAATTATTTATACCAACTCTGACACTGCACCATGGTGGAGAAAAAGGCAAATTCCCCCATCCCTAATATACCACGATCTCAGTCAGAACAGTTAGGCAAACCAAATTGTCGACCATATGGGTTTTGAAAATTTGGTCATTCGACAAATTGACATACATCTAGTACTATGCAGTTTGCAGTGTAGCCAATAAACCACATTCAGAAATTCTCTCCAGCCTCAAGCAGAGCAAAACAAGATAGACAGGGGTAGAATTTGAGGATGCTCATCCAGTTATTTAGGTTTACCTTAAAAGGACCAAGAATGCTACTCTGCTTGACCTATACTGTAAGTTTCTTTCAGAGATGTGGGATACAGTGGGGTATGAATCTATCACTCCAATATCTCTTATTTATCTGTTGATGAAGATTTAGTTTATATAAATTTATTTGGGGAACCTTTTTGTTGTAGGAAGGAATAGGTGGCCAAACAGATCTGGCTCTTTCATGGCTCAAAAGGCTATGCACTGATTTCCACAGATGAGTCTATAAGAAAAGGAGTCCAGAAAAGAGTGATAGTAGTCTGTCCAAATAACTAAGATTTCTGACTCCACTGACCTTTTTAGTTAGGAGTCTCTGAGATCTGTTATGCTTAATGATATATTTAAACACTATAAAAACATCACTTTGATCCAACATAGAAATATTACACCCTATTAAACATATATTGCTTCTCACAAAGAGACTACTTATATCAGGAGACATACACCCAAACCCAGGACCATATAATACACTAGTCTCTGCCAAACAAATCACTGACCTACTGATTCTTAATATCAACATCAGGAGTATATCTAATAAGCTTCCTGACCTATATGCATTTATTACCCACTACTCCCCAGATATTTTGACCATCACTGAGACATGGTTAAAACCTAGTACCCAAAACGAAGAAATCTTAGGACAGGATAGTTTAGGCAGGAAAGGAGGCGGGGTTGCCATTCACTTTAAAAACACACTCAACATTAAACTTCTACAAACCCCCATACCTAACTTTCAAAATGCCGAAACATTAGGTTTAACTCAAAGTATAAATGGCACCAAAAGTATCAATATTCTTTGCTGTTATATTCCCCCAGGTAATAACTCTTCCACCATTAAAGACATCTTACAATGGACTACTGACACTTTTCCTCAAGAAACCATCTTACTAGATGATCTAAATACTGACTGGTTAGCCTGTAGCTCTAACAACCCCACTAACCATATTAACCTTTTCGGCTTTACCCAGCTCATTCAAGAACCCACTAGAGTTGACAAAAAAAACCCATAAAAATTCTATTTTAGATTGGACACTAGTAAACTGCCCCAAACAAAGCTACCAGACAGGATGCCTACCAGATGGTGACCATCTCCCCACATCCCTCCTGCGTAAACATACCAACATAACCAAGCTCATTGTTTTTAGACAAGTCAGAGATGATCGCAAACTAAATATACAGGAGCTTAACAATATTCTTAAACAAACTAACTGGAAACCACTACAAACCCTAGGTTTAGACCAGGCCATTGACTACTTTAACAGTGCTCTCCTCAATGTCCTTAACATAGTCACACCCATTAGATAAATTAGAGCCAAAGCAAACTTTGCACCATGGTTAAGTAGAGACAGCAGAGCCCTACTAAAGTCTAGAGACAAGGTTTGGAAAATTTGGAAGAGGGATAATACTACCTTAGCCAAAGAAAACTACCAACAGCTTAGAAATCAGGTCAAGAGACAAACCAAACTGGATAAACAGAATTATTTCCTTGGCACCCAAATAAATACTCAAAAGATCCCCAAAAGTTTTGGCACACTATCAACTCTCTGCTTAAACCTGGCAAAACTACCACTCCCACTCCCAACTCCACCAACAATACTAAGGACATAGTCTCCCAATTTAATCACCATTTTACAGAATCTATCTTAACACTATCCTCCCAATTATCCAAAAACAGCCCTATATGCAACCCAACCAAATGCCCTGATAACATCCCTTCCTTTACTCTCAAACCGGTTCCTACTTCCACAATTAAAAAACTCCTCCTAAAACTGAAACCCACTACTCTTGCCTCTGACAATCTACCAGCCAACTTCCTAAAATAGCTGCAGAATCCTTATCTTACCCCATTTCCATCCTTATCAATCGCTCATTCCAGGAAGCTTATATCCTACGACTATGGAAGGTATCATATAATATCCCACTCCATAAAGGCGGTAATTCTTATGACTATTCAAATTATCTTCCCATAGTCATTCTATCACCTTTATCTAAACTACTAGAAAAATGCATACGCTCTCAAGTTATCCAGTTCCTGAACTTACACAATCTCCTCTCCACCACAAAACATGGCTTTCGACAACACCACACCACAACTGCTCTGCAATTTTACTAATCTGGTCAACCAACACAGAAATAATAACAACTTTGTATCTGCAATATTTTTAGACTTCTCTAAAGCATTTGCCATGGTCTCACATTCCTTACTGCTAGACTCCCTTGCCTCCCTATCCTTTCCTCCTTCCACTTTAGCCTGGTTTAAAAGCTATCTGTCAGACAGGCAGCAATCTGTCCAATGGCAAGGCATACTATCTCCCTTACTTCCAACTACCATAGGTGTACCTCAAGGCTCTATATTAGGCCCACTTCTATTCTCCACATTTACTAACAATTTACATACCACCACACAGCATGCTACGCTCATACAGTATGCAGATGATTCAACTCTTATCTGCTCCATCACTTGCCACTCTACAACAACTCACTCAAGATTCCTTTAGCTCTGTGGAAAGTTGGATTACTCAGCTCCAACTTATACTAAATCCTAACAAAACTAAATTGCTACTTTTCACTCCCAACAAAACTATGTCTGCCCCTCTATCCTTCTCTGTCTCATCCAAAAATGGTACTATCATCTCTCCCTCTGACCACACCAAACTCCTTGGTGTAGAAATAGACAAAAAATTACTCTCTGATGTCCACATTTCACAAATTATCAAAAAGGTCCACAAAAAATGGGAACACTATATAGACACAGGAAATACTTCTCAAATCAGGCACGAATCACCCTAGCCCAAACTCACCTATTGACCACCCTAATGTATGCCACTCCTATTCTTACCCAGATCAGAAAACTTGACCTTGCCAAACAGGAGTCATGTTATAATAAAATCACCAAATTTGCAAATAACTCCTCCTTCAGAACCCACCACTGCCAGGCTCTAAGGGAACTACAATGGCTGGAATTGCCCCAGCTACTTAACTATCACCAGCTAGTAATTGCCTACAATACTATACAACATCCTGAAAAAACCCCCACACTAGGCCAATGTCTCACCCACTATAAAGCAAATCTTCCTCTCCGCTCTACCAAGTCACTCCTCTGCATCTCTAGGGCTAACAACTCTGCAGGAAAAGCACTATTTTCTCACACCATAGCTAAAACCATATCTGCCTCTTCCACTACTCAGTTCAAAAATGTACTTAAAACACACTTAATGAGTACCTGGTTATGTCCATGCATTACATAATTCCTTCTGCTCTTTTGTTCACTCTATATACCTTACCTGCTAACACACCTACTATCCTACATGCTACTGTTTTAAGAAACTATACTGTTGATTTTTAAACTTTGTACATTATTTCTTGCTGAACTGTATTTATTTCTGTATGTATGTCCCATGTTGGTTTCATGTAAGCTTTACTGTGTTTTATTTCTGTATGTATATCCCATGTGGTTTCATGTAAGTATATACTTCTCTTTCATATTTGTTTAATTAATGTTACTTAATGTGGAGCTTTTCTTCCCAGGCCTACACTGTAAATGGACCTGTATCCAGTTGGACCATTCCAGTAAAGAAATGTAAAAATAAAAAATAGATAAATAAAACAAATATATGCCAAAAGAGGTATTATATTCAATAATGTGTCTGCTGAGTTATGAGAAAATAGGAATGAAGGCTTCTTTGGATCTAGAGGATATGCCTTTGTAAATAGATGAGCCAGACAGGCAGCTTTCCAGACTACTACAGAGACGTGATTGTCAAAAGATAAGGAATTATCAGTAAGGTTGCCTCGATCCTTTAAAGCACTGTCTGTCATCTATATGGTATGGGGGTAGTACTTTGTTTACCAAAATGAACTATACCACATTTTTTTCACATTTAATTTGAGACCACTATCCTTGCGCCAGTTGTTATTATAGTCTTTCACATGTTGAAGCACTTGTAACTCAGTGGATGATCAAATAATAGCATCCAGTTTATAGTCATCTGCAAACACAGATAACCATAGGTCACAAATGTCGTCCTGAAGATCTAAGAAATAAATCCCAGTTAGGAGAGGGCCCAATACTGAACCCTATGGTATATCACTGGTAACTTGTTCCATTGGGACTGCAGCCACATTTCATTTAATTGTGTTTCATTTTGCACAGTTTTCAAAAGTGGAAGCTGTGATTCTAACCATATGGTTCTGAAACATAACCTGTTAACTAGTCATTGCACAATACAACTACTAACACTTCCAACTTTAAAAAGCTTCTCAAATCACACCTATCAGAATTGTGGACCTGCTCTTGCACAAACCCTGGTTAGGAAATAGATGTCTTAAGGCAGCTATAGGAACACAACTTGCTATTTTTGTATTTGAATAGTATAGCCCTACTAAGCATATGTATACTTAATGTGCTTGTTTTCTACCTACAATCACAGTACTGCTATTCTTTGTATCCTATCTAGACTATATGATTGTATCAGTGAAATGTATAACATGTATTTTCATTTGCACTTGCATCTGAGATTGAATCAATATTTGTATTTGTACGCTGTATATGTATCTTATGGTACTGTGGTGGTGGTGCTGCGGTAGCGTTGTCGCCTCACAGTTAGATGTTGCCCGTTCGATTCTCAGTTAGAGCGTCTTCTGTGTGTCGACATGCATAAATGGGCATTCCTTCATTGAAGGTTGTGCATTAGGCCTGGCAAGCCAGCACATAAAAATCTACTGCCAATCATTAGCGGACCAGAGTTCCACTGTGGCGACCCCTAACCAGGAAAAGCCGAAAGACACAAACAATATGTATCTTATGGTCATTTATAAATCTAGAGCTTTTTTTCCCTGGACCTCCATTGAAAAAGGACATTTTGTCCAGTCAGACTTTCCTGGTAAACAAATGTAAAATAAAATAAGGATTTAGATACAAATTTATAAGTCTATCAAGAATGCTTGTATGGTGAATACTGTCAAAGGCCTTGGCAAAGTCTAGATATTCTGTATGCATTATGTTATTGTTATCCACTGCTTCAGTGATTTTTTTTTAAAAGAAAGTAATGCAATTAAAAAGGCAGAACCTTTCTTTGACAAAACTGAATTGATGAGAGTCTGGGGTTAAGAGATTTCAATGAGTTTAATTATCAGGGTCCATGGTTGTCCCAGCCTTGTTTAATGGATTACAATGGTTATTTTCTGGGCTTTGGGAATGTAACCAGTAGAGAGACTGTTCTTAAGTTTAGAGAGGGCTGAGAAGACTTGTTCCAAAATAATTTAAGGGGGTGGCTGAGATTGTGGAATCAGTGGAATAATTATATCTGTTAGTTAAGTAAAATGTGTGTGTGTGTGTGTGTGTGTGTGTGTGTGTGTGTGTGTGTGTGTGTGTGTGTGTGTGTGTGTGTGTGTGTGTGTGTGTGTGTGTGTGTCTGTGGTTGTGTGTTTACAGACAAATAGTGAGATAGATTAATAGATAGATAGATAGATAGATAGATAGATAGATAGATAGATAGATAGATAGATGAGTAGACAGACAGACAAACAGATTAGTTATGCAGGACTTCTACCTGTTAAATTAATTGATCCACTGATTATAGAGTAGAATAGTAGAATATTGTGCTGTTACCTAATATTATGCTGCAGGTGTTAGAAAGAAGGCTTGTGATGTAGTCTGGCTTGCCTTATAAATGCTTTAGTGATGTGGTATGTTTGCAATAGTTGAGAAATGATGTCTACTGCACAATGGGCTGCAGTGTTATTACAAAAACAAAGACTAGAGAAGTAGTAATATGGCTGAAAAACTTGACACCATAACTCTTGAAGAATAGGTGACAGTTAGGGAAATGAAAGGACTCATATATGTTTCAGACTGCCAAAGTATGCTCGAAATGAATCAAATAAAGGATTGCAAACTGCAGAGATACAACCTATTTAACATCTTTCAGGAGAGACTGTTGAAAAAAATTGATAATGAATTGGGCTCTGTTATTCATAAACATTAATTGCATATGTACAAATGCATGTTATATTGTATGCTTACTATACCGACATGAAGTACGGCTATTTACAGACTTGAATACCAGTACTCCAGGTTGACGTACAGAAGTCCTTCTATGTTCTCAAATGGAGCACCAGGATATATGCACTCCTGTGCTCCAAATGAGGAGACACCATCTGTAACATAACAGTGCTATACAACTCATTAGTATAAGGGAACTTAATAAGGTTTAGTATACCTTACAAGTAGCTAGGCATGGCTACTTAGTAAGACATACTATACCTACCTTATCTGCTTTCCCTATTCTGTTGTGCTCCAGCATCAAGCCTTGAAGTTATTCATAAAAAGTTTTCATTCCTAAGACATGACAGAAGGGATAAGATCATTACCATGATGCAGAAAGGAGGGGATCTGATGCTTTGCAATCCCTCATTGGTGGGAGCTAGGAAGCAAAACTGTGTGTGAAGTGAATATTGTTGTAGCAGCAGGTTTGCCTCTACCATGGGTTACTCTGTTGTGGGTATGATTTTTCCACTGCAATGCAATGGAAATAATTTTTATAGTAACACTAATATGCTGCTCAACACAGTGCATGCTGAGAAACATAGTAGGGGAATTGTTGCACTTACAAATGGTCTACCATCTGATTGCAAGCATCTAGAATCCTACAATTTAGGTGCAGTTCATAAACAAGCTACACCTTGGAACAGGAATGGTACACTGCAGAATAATGTAACAAACTCCTGTGTGATTCATAAAATAACTTATACAAAAGGGTAAGACATTATACACAGTCTTACCCCATTGTGTAAGCATTGCATGGAGGACATCACAACAACCTCCCTTCTAACTGTACACAGATCAAGAAGCAATGATTGTGAATTATCAAGTGCTCCCAACAAGGTAACCTATGGGACCCCAGCCACATTACATATAATTGTGTTGCAGTTTGTAGAGCAACAGTCCGCCGTCATAGCTATTATGTAGCTCAGAATAAATTGTTAACCAACATTTTGACTTTAACAAATCAAAAAATCCCTCACACCTCCATTGCATGGTAGGATATTCCTCATCTACAATGCAATTCTCTATGGTGCAGACAGTCCTTCTACCTCACTCAAACTTGACCTGTCCCCCACAATGGTGCTGATGAGTTCCCACCAATAGGAGCTCACAAAGCACTAGATTCTCTCACTGTCACAGTATGGGAATGAGATAAGTCCACCATCATTCTTAATGAGTGGAGTACCATTGTAAGTCACTAAAATGTTGAGACAGCAGAGTGGAGTGCAGAAGTGAAACATATTTATGAGGTATACAAAGTGTACCTAACTAGATAATGTTCCCCTTTTGTTCTCTGCTATTATCTTGCTCAGCACAGTGTAGCATCTATTTGGTTGCAAATGAGAGCAGGGATGAAATGGGCACAGGAATGTCTAGTACAATATATTATACTGAGTGTTCCCCCGGGTACATCGTACGGCATCATCAAATGACATGATCAGTGCCTCTGAATCATATATGTTAATGTCGGCATACTAAACATTAATCTTCAGAGTGCTTTTAGGCTTATGTGCACTATCCTTATGAATTACCAGGGCCATTCCTTTGGGACCAGCCTGTATGCAGGTAATGCACCTTTTGTGGATTGTGTATGATCTTAGGGATGGGTAATTTTCATGGGTGCAGTGTGTAAACAATAGAACATAACTGAAATCAAGGACTTGACCCACTGTATATAGCTTTTTATGAAGTGCAATGGGCTTTAGTATGCAGGTCCAATCAGAACTAGTCAATGGTGCACAGTGTTTTAAGAATAATATGTAAGGTTTGTGGCATTTCACTAAGAATACATGTGTGCCATTATATCATCAGAAATGTTTGGAAGAGAAAGAAGCTAGTGAAGTGGAGAAGAAGAACTTGATAGCACACAGAGTGGATGCAACTATGTGAATGAGTTTAAGTAAAAAAAGAAGGGGTGGGACTGGAACATCATTGCAATGATAGCAGAAAGAAAATAGTTGCATCTTCATCACTAAATCCATGGGCCCTTTTCCCCTCCTCCCATCTCCCAAAACTCACTTTCTAAATTAACTTTTTTATTAATATTGTGGGGACAGTATACTGTACTTATTTTATTTGAAAACAAAAGTGCCACAGAAGTGCTGATTAAATATGCAGTAAGGCTCAATGGGGTGTGCATGGTAGAGATTTTACCACATGCCTAGGGCTAATGTGAAGCATCAGCCTGATGAGTGACTGCCTTACAGTCCCTGGGCATGTGGTAATATTTGTATAATGCATCCCCCTCCCCAAAATGGCTTATTGTACTTTTAAAAGGGGCATCTGAATTGTTTACAGTTTGACTTTTACAATTACTAGTTTATGCATCATAATTATATGTCTTGCAATATATTTTAACTGATGTACAGTTATAACTTTTTATCTCTGGAATTTTAGTCTGAAACTTTCAGAGTAGTCACTTAAGGGACTCTTTGTCAAACCATTGTGTGGTATTGCATGGTCCAATTTATAAGCAGGTGCTAACACTACATAATGATTTGTAGCAGGTGAATGAGTCCAGGTGACAAGACCACCATAAAAGCAGTACACTGCTTTATAAACATGCATGCTACTTTCCAGGTAAACAACCTCAGAAATATTCACAAGCTTTATCATTTTGGTAGCAACAACCAAGAACTGAAAATTACTGATGTATGAAAGCAAGTGCTCTTCTATCCCTCTCATTTTTCTTAAGTTGATTTATGTGATAAATGAAATACTGCTGCTAGTGTTTGTAAGTATTATGAATATGCACCTTAGCCATTGCCTCTTTAAGTCTATTGTAGAGTATTGCCATTTTTAAGAGTGAATTTATCCTATAATGCATTGTTTTTCCTAGGCCAGTACTGCACTTTCAAGAGAAGTGTTAACAGCATTTTATGGAGTAAAAGTTACTTTTTTGACCAAAATACTGGTGAATTTAAACATTTCTAAAAATGCAAACAGCAGTTATTGCATAGCCACTGGTGCACAGCCTGATGGTGTCAGAACCATGATATTCCTGATTAACAAAAAAAAAAAGATTAGATTATTCCTGACCCCAGATTTACTATCTAGGCATCAGGCAACAGTGGAATCTTGGATAAGAGCAAATCCGCCTCCTGGCCCCATATATCATTTAATTGCGCCAAGCTCCACCCATTTGGGCATTAGTTTTGGGCACAGCTAAAGCAGCACTACATACCTACAAATATACCAAAAGAAAGGCTACTCCTATATGGATACTTTCCAAAATTAGGTAGGCATCACATCAGTGAGGAAGGAAAGCACTTGTCATTGGAGGTAAGAAACTCCAACACATTTTCAAGAATACCTAAGCAATCTGCACTACATTTATCAGGCAGAGGTACATATAGCCAAAAGGAAGCATAAATTGCAGAGATCGGCCATTAGGTGGCCATCACTATCTCATATTCTCCACATATCTTAATTTATCTGCTCCAGCTGTGCATAGTGTATTAAGTTCCATATTTATGATAGTCATTACATGTAAACTTCTGCAGAAAATGGTCAGTGAAGGGTACAGATCTATGTGTGTTGTATATAAAGTATATAGGTGATATTTTGATCTGTTTAGGTCAGTCATAATGTTTTGTTGCACACCCTGTATTTTCTTGTTCTTTTCATAGGTTGCAGTCACAAAGGCAGAATGTCTCACCCTTGCATCACGAACTTCAGAAAACACAACAGGATAAGCAGTGTCCACAAAACCAAGGTTCTTCAAGAAATAAATCCAAATCAGCCAGTGTACACCACAGAAAACAACTTTATTAATTGAATTACTTTGAATTACCAATTGAAGAACCCTGGTTTTGTGGACACTGCTTATCCTTTTCATAGGTTGCATAGACTGTAAGCTTAATGTTAAAGACTGACACTTTATAGATCTATTATAGGTACATTTTGTCCACAAGTAATGTCTAGTCACTAGATGATACAGTTACCATACTAACACACTTAAAGATCAATACAGATGTTAGCTTTCAATGTCATAATTCTTGTGAGATTTAATGTTCTCTTAGTCTTGACAAGTACCATCTGTTGCATACTTTTTTAAATCTCAATAAATACATTTTTCAAAAAAAAAATAGAAAACGAATTGTGATTGGACTAGCTGATGTAGAAGTGTCTCAAAAGTTATAACCTGAAGTAAATTTAACTTTATTAAAGGCTATACAAATTGCCATAGAGGTGAAATTAGTAAAAAGGCAAAATGCTAATTCAGATATAACAAATTATGTATGTGAAGTAATACACAAAATTAATAGTGAGTTTAAAGAGATGCATGATTCAGGGTAAATGTAGCACATGCACCCGAAACAGAGGAGATCACAAGGTGTGACCATTATGCTGAGTTATAGCAGTGCACTGCAGGTGGCAGTAGGTATGAGATATGTAAGAGACTGGGACATTTTGCTGTAATTTGCAAAACAAAGATCCCGGAAGAAGGTTGCACTTTCATGGATGCACCAGTGGTGTGTTCTATCTAGGACACACAGGATTTTGTGCACCAAAGCTCAACTGTTTGACTAAGAGTGGCAGGACATTTTACAACCACTCCAAAGGTCATGAATCTTGACGTGTGGATGGCACAGAATGATACATGGTTCAAACAGGTAGTGAAGACACCATTTTTGGTTTCTTTATCTATACAACTCAATGAGTTTAAACAGCTATTGCACAAATATTGTTCTTTGCATGTTGATAACTCAATTTGCTGAGTGCATTAAACTCAAACTTGTTCCAAAGGGTTTACATATAGAAGTTTCCTGTGGGGCATGAAGAAAATTCTACATTGCACAAGAATTGTTGGAACTTTTCAGAAACACAGGTTTTGAGCTGATGTGGCTTATTATCAAGGACAACAGACATAAACTGGCCAAATTGGATGAAGAAATTAAATGTTTAAATGATAGCATTTGTGGTGACTTGTTATTTTCACATACGCTCACGAGTACAATTAGGTGCTTGTTAGACTTGATAAACAAAATAAGGACAGGGAATGCAAAAACAACATTTTTAGAGATAAAAGGGATTAGTGGTGAAATTAAAGTACTTTTTAACAGCACCTCTCCTGTCATTACGTGTAATTAGACAGATAAAGACATGAGGATATAACAACAGAAGCCAAGGTAGCTCCAATTAGATAAAAAGTCAAAGCAAACACATTACAGTGGTTTGGGCACATGTGCTGAAAAGTAGAAGACATTCTGGTGAAGAAGGAAGGAAGGAAGAAGGCAAGAGGAAATGATGGTGATGAAGAAGATGATGATGACTAAACAGTGAAGGTAGGCTCACTCTCACTGTGGTGGAGAAGGGTAAAGTTTTAATGGAAGGTGACTGGAGTCTATGCTCTGTGACAAAAAGTGTGGCTGGATTTATGAAGAGGCAATGTCTTCTATTTTTATATAGAAAGATCAGCAATGCAGTATGGGGATTTCAGATGACAGGTAACACAGAAGCATGGTAAAGTTTATATCAGTAAAGAAGGACTGAAAAAAGAACATACTATGGTCTGGGATGAAGTAAATTACAAAAACAGAGAGGAACAAAAATCAATATATTCTGTCACTGCACTGTAAATAGAGATTGGAAAAGTAAATGGTTTGCCTCTTCAAACCATTTATCTTAGGCTTACCTACTGGTTTGTCCCTGATGAGTGTTGCACAGCAGTGCTGCTGCACCTCCATAAGGGTGGTCTTAGAGGTGAGATGGGTAGTTACAGACCTATCAGCCTTACAAGCCTTGTCTTCAAAGCCATGAAATGCATTATAACTGACTTCATAAACAGTGAATCTTGTTAGACTCAACCCCCAAAAATTTCTTTGAAAGGGTTATGGAGGCGGTAGATGATGTCCATGTGGTATAGCTTGACCTGGCTATGGCATTTGATAACATTCCCTATGCTGGCATCATGCAAAAATACTTTAAAAATCGATATGTGGCAAAATGGATAATACACTAGGTGAAAGACAGAATCTGTACAGTGGAGCTGCAACTGCTTCATCTGAATATATAAAAGTGACCATTGGTGTCCCTCAGGGCTCAGTAATGGGACCTCTCATTTTTGGTATGCACTTACAAGATCTCTAAAGCATACAGCCAACGCCTCTGGCTAATAAAGTTTGTGGACATTTGAAAATCGGGGGTTGTTGTTAAGTTACCCTGTAACACCCAAACTCTCTGGATTGAACTCACCCTAGTAAACTCTTGGTGTTTTAAAAATGTGCTCAGACTAAATGCTAAAAAGTGCAACACCATCCCTTTTGGTTGACAACCCATACTCTCATCACACTGTCCAGTTAGGGACCGAGGTACTTGGATTGATGACTCCCTGTCTTTTGACCATCATATAAGAGACTTATTAGGAAATCCTTTTATTTAGCCCTGGTAATTGCCAAAGGAATATCATCAAGGTTTAATGGGGTAATAGCTCCCTTATACTCATCATCGATCAGGCCATTTATCAAGTACAGTGCCCGATTTGGGATATATCTCACTAAGCATATCAAACAACATCTTTCAGATGAGACGTTAAACCAAGGCCAAATCTGCTTGAGTTGATGGTAGCTCAGGTGGAATTAAAAGTTCCTATGACACCTATCGAAAACAGTAGACATTCCTAGATGGCCTGGCTACATTTCTACTAGTAGCACAAATACCAATACCATCTGGGGTCTCCCCTAAAAAGAGACCAATAGCCTAGTGGGACTAACAGGACTCCAAAGGATAAATAAATAAGCTGGAATCTCTATCCCTTTATTCAGTGTCTTACAGTCTTCTGAAGGGAGTTCTCTGCCTCTCTGAGTGCACCACTAGAGAATCAATTGTACTGGATCTCCTGTTTCTCTCCAAGTTTAATATCTCCACCCATACTAGTACATGGGGCTTAAATCTACACCAGCAGATAAATAAAACACAGTGGAATGATAGTTTTATAAGGCAGCACCTCTGAAACCTGTGGAATAAACTTCCCTTGCATGTTAAGCAGCACAACTCACAATCTTCCTTTAAACATAAACTAGATGAATTAATTGGTTTTCACAAATTTACTCCAATATTTACTGTTATGGCCCTACTGTAGAAAGGAGGTACTGCGTGATGGAAGGTATTGGCAAGGTGAGAATGGTAATGAGACTGAATGGCCTTAGAGTGTCTATGGATCTTTGAATCTATAGAGAGAGAATGATAGTTCAGTGGTTAATATCTCAACCTCCCATTCCAGGCTCCATGGCTCAGTCCTTCTCTTTATATCTGTGATCATTTTTCAGCACTCTACATAATTTTCTTCCATGTCTCCAAATCATGCAGGTTGTCCAGCCGCTCTAAGCTGTATATTTAGAGTTGCTCTCATTGCCCAGGTACAGGCTAAAAAGGATCCAATACAGATGGCCAGTTCACTTGCCTGGCTAACAAATGAATCATTAAAAAAATAATGATGAAGATCAGCCCTAGAAGATACAGAGCAGAGCAGTGGGTGAAGTATCAGAAGGATGTTCAGAAGGGGAACATGTTCGGGTACTGAAGTCGCTGATAATGAATGCCTTGCCAATGATGCAAACACATACAAACTCTTGGTGAAATAAGTAATTCTGTCACAAAATGCTGAACTGACAATTTGAAGTGAAGATGGCACACTTCATGGCACTGCTGACTTTCCTCATAGTTGTATAACTGTTGAGTAACTTTGGACTTAGCATATATACATGGCTGGATGTGCTGGATGAAGTGTCCAACACGTGGTGCAGAATAATGCAGTCCCTTTGCAAAATGCTCTTTCTGATTGTTTCATTTATTTTGAATGTGTGTAGTTCTTACCAGCAGCCAACTGAAGTGTTTTGTTTCACTGAGTCTGTGTTTTCCTTATTTATTTTATTTATTTATGACATGTGTTCACCAAGAAAGTCCACTGGGCTGAACAGAGCCCATTTTCAGTGGAGGCCCGGGGAGAAAAGCTCCAATGCACAAATGCAACAAAGATAATTTCAATACAGAGGTGGCTACATCAAGGTGGTTACAATATTTACCAGAGTTACAACAATACAAACAAGGCAATACAATGATACAACTTGCAAAACTACAAAATGTAGGAACAAAAAACAAAAAATAGGTGAATTTAAACAAGTCAAAAATCAGAAAGTTTAAACAATAAAAAAATATCAGGAAGAAAAGCAAGGTCTATCAATTTATATGTGGAATGTCTGTGGGTTCATACTACCAGAAAGTAATTTTGCAGGGTTTTCATTTGATTTTTTTCCTCTCTGCCTCCCGGCTTTGTCCCTGTTCCTTTCCTGGGACATAGTTTCTTCTAACATCCTTCATCACCTTATACCTCCCTTCAAAGCATTAAATCACTTAACCTGCTTATCCCTTTCTAATCCTTTTTGTAGTACTTAAAGCACTATATCTACTTCTAATTATCACAAACAAATTACTATTCTATTGCTACTGTTCTATTAACACATAAACTTGATTATCACCTCTAAAACCTCATTCTGTTGTATTTTTTAAAATTCTCCTACCCATCTTATACACCACTCTTCTATCTGTAAAGTCTCAATGCAAGGCTTGTAAATTTAATGTTTGTGAATATCAATACAAATTTTATTGTACTGACTATTATGCTACATATTCATGAAAACTGCATTATAAAATTTAATATTGTAAATATTGATTGCTTTAAAAATAATACCCTGGGGCTTTTCTCCCTGGGCCTCCACTGAAAAAGGGCAGCTGTGCCCAGTCATACTTTTCCAGTAAACAAATTTCAATAAATAAAATACATAAAATTTTTACTTTGGCCTGAAGTTCTCTGAATAGCTTTCAGCATAACATAATGAATCCATTTCAAGGTACAGTGTGAATTTATTAATAGTTAACTGAGAAAGTAGGAGAGAACTTAATGAATTAGAAGATAAAAGAATGGAATATATATATTTTAACAGGATCTACAAAGAATGTTAATTAATTATTGTATGTAATGATTCACATGGAAAGAAATACAAAGGTACACAGATCTCAACATTTTACCTCTGGATTATGGGCAAAGCAAAATAATTAGGGAAAAGGTCCCAAATTGTGGATGTTTTTAAATACTGGTTCTGTTAACTTAGAACTTCTCAAAAATGTCCAGATTTATGAGGAATGGAGAAAAACTCTGAGCAAAAATGATTGAAGTCTCTTAAATTAGGGATTGTTGAGAGGTATGCATAGTAGTAAAATATATGATGAACTTACAGCTGTGGTTGAATAAGAAGAAGGAAGCATTATATTTCTGAAGAAAGGACAGATACACATATAAAAGATTAAGAAATGTAAGGAGTTATGTTTTTTATTGATGAAGAAAACTATGCATGGGACCAACACATAGAAACAAAGGGTCTCCACTAGAGAAGTTCAAATAAAACCATGAATGCAGAGATCAGATGCAGAGATGCAAAGTGGACAAGATATAGCTAATAATAAAGAATTGACAAATTAGGACATAACATCCTATGTAGCAGACTAGCTTAGGGAGATTGAAGTACAGGTGGTGAAAGAAAGAAATATGGCAGAAGAGAGACGTCTCCAGGAAGGAAAATGAGATGGCAATAAGGAAATTAAAAAATGGGAAAGTTCCAGGATAGATGGCTTATCTTAAGAGCTCTATAAATTGCTATGTGAATACCTCAAGGAGAAATTGGTAAAATATACAAAGATGTATTGAATAAATGGGATGATGGAAATTAAATCATTGCGTTTTTGCTTTTATGAAAAAGAAAATGAGACACAGATCAGAGTAACGCATGTAAATCTATATTATTATTATTATACAATATGGATTTGAAACAAGTAATGAAATTTCTGGTTATTAGGTTGGCAGGTCCCTCACATATTCAGTTTTTAAAATTTAGACTTGTGAATCAACATTAAACATACATCTAAGAGTGCTGCTTAGAAGAAAAAATAAGTAAGACTAGTGAAGACTTATTCTCATTTAGGGAGTTTATGTCACACAGTTATACAGGTTAGAATACCAGTTAATGGCTATTTAGATAGCAGAACAGAGGAATGGAATAGATAACCCTGAGTATGTCATGTTGATGATGACATTATAGGGAATTTGCTGGAAGCAGTGTTTGTGAGGGAATGAAACAATAATATGTTGAGTATGTACATATGATTTTAGGGAGTAAAAATTTTTTGAAATTTGAAAATTTGCAAGAAATTTAGGAAAGAAGTAACGATGGTAATACACTAAGGAAAGAGGGAGTCTGTAAGGGCATTATTACACAAGTGCCAACAGGGTGTTTGTGCACAATATTTAGAAACAATGACAAGAGGGAAGGAAACCATAAAGTTATGAAACAATTGAAATTATAACTAAAAGGTAGGCTAAGCATTAGACAGATATGAGAGAAGGATAATACTAATCATTCTGTTCAACTGCAGTGCAGTACTTTTCCCCCTTTCACAAAACTTTGACATAAAAGTACTAAGAATATTGGAAAATTTGGTCATCTGGAATGAGTCCAGTCAAGCAGAACATGTTAAAAATCAGACAAGGGAGCTAGCTAGGACTGAGAAAGACAATCCAGTAATATTTTATTTGCATAAAAATCATTAGAACAACAGAATGACAAAATAATGTAGGTTGGCATATCTGTGTTAAAAATTTTGAAACGAATAGACAATTTGATTGCAGAAAAAGTAGAATTAAGTAGATGAAGTACTGTGTAATAGAAATGGATGGAAAGTGAAGGGAGAAGATTTGTATAAGTGTGGAAGGAAAAAAGTTACATAAGAGAATAATGAGGGATTGCATCGATGGGAAGAGAAAGTAACAGTGATGAGAAGAGATAATTCTGGCAATTATTACTGGAATAGGGATTTAAAAAATTAGGAGCCAAATTTATAAAAGTTACAGTAAGGCATACACCTCGAGGTAATTTTTTTAAATTGAAAGCCCCACCACAGTGCTTTTGCTCAAAGACATTCAGCACAGCAGTGAGCTGTCTCCATGGTCATGTTACATTCTAATAAAGCAATCTGGGGAGAGGTATATGCTAATTAGCCATGGGCTCTGCCTGCAGAACTGCCTGCACTAAGGTAATTACACAATCAAGTGGCTCAGAGAGTTGCAATGCAGAATAGATTGGGACAGCTGCTCCTGGCTGCCCAAGGTATAAACTCCATCACTGTAAAGGTTAGTGCTTGGGAGTTTAGTGGTCTGGTAATGTTAGAGTGTGTGTGTGTGTGTGTGTGTGTGTGTGTGTGTGTGTGTGTGTGTGTGTGTGTGTGTGTGTGTGTGTGTGTGTGTGTGTGTATGAAGAAAATATGAAGGAGCCACACTTGGAAACACTGAAATAAGTTTAATTGAGTGCTTTCATCTCAGAATGGAAACTTCATCAGAATGAGGAAAAAGATTCTGATGAAGTTTCCATTGTGAGATGAAAGCGCTCAATCAAACTTATTTCAGTGTTCCCAGGTATGGCTCCTTCATATTTTCTTTAGTCATTTGATTTTTGGTCTGTGTTTCATGTTTAGAGTGTGTGTATGAGTGTATGTGAGGGGCTACATGTGTGACCATATGTCTGAGTGTACGTCTTCCTGGAAGGTAGCAGTAGGCGTGTTAGTAAAGGTGTAGATTAGGGGTGTGTGTGTGTGTGTGCATGCATGTGTGCACGTGTGTGTGTGTGTGTGTGTGTGTGTGTGTGTGTGTGTGTGTGTGTGTGTGTGTGTGTGTGTGTAATGTATGAGTGAGAGTTAATGACAGGGAGTGACTGCCTGTGTTAACACAATGCAGCCATTGTGAAGTGCCGATATGCACTTGTGGTAGTTAACTGGCAAACTAATAATGAGGTTTTTCCTCAATGCAGCTAATGTCTCTTTGAATCAGAAATCCCCACATCATGGACACAGGGCCTTTTAGCCATAGCCCTTTAATGCAAGTGGTGGGGCTGTTTATGAATCCCTGAGTAGATATGGGATAATACAGACATATGAAGGGAAACTTGAAATATAAGCAGGGTAATCGAGAGAGATTTTGTAAAGAGGATCTGGTGGACAGAACAAAGCAGATATGCCATTTTTATTTGTACATTTTAAATGAACATTTTCTGAAATGTGACAAGCAGATACTAACATATCTCATGGCTATAAAAGGCTCATATTTTCAGTATGACAAATTTGCAATGGGAACGATGAAGAATATCAAGATGATGAAGATGATTTATTTGTTGTCTTAATTATTTGTTGACTTTGAAACTGTATGGTACAGATAACATTTAAATAATTGAAATAGCAGCAAAGCAGTCAAAAATATGATATGCATGTGGTCATTTATAAAAGAAGGCCTCTCTGAGAAAAACATGAGAAATATGATGCTATGGTAGCTTCAGCCACAGAGCTATACATAAAAATATTTTCAAAGTTTATCTATGAATGCAAACATGAGGAAAATTGTTTTGTATAGTACTGTAAATGTTTTATTGTAATGTGTAATTATCTAAGACAGCAGAGAGCAATTAACGGAAAGAAAAAAAAACAAACAGATTGAGCTCAGGCCAGGCTCCAGGTTCTTCCAAAAAACTTCAGACACTTTTATTCGATCGAAGACAAACACAAGCACTTTCACATAGATGCTTCCTCAGGTGTATATCATATTCAATCTAAACACCCTTCTTATACTCTGGACTCATAGCCACCTGATCTCTTAATAAATACCTAAAGGTACACATTCCTCTTATCTAATACTTCATTTAAAATGCAAGAAATTTTTTAAAATTTATTTAAAAATAAATACACATATAAATACATATATGCACATATAAACACATCCATAAAATTCAAAAATATATTAAAAAAAATTTTATCTACGCAGTGGTCTGTTTTTCAAAATGGGTCTCATAGGAATGTAATCATTAAGGCCATGTCCTACATTCGCCCTTAACCTAACTATCCATTCTGCCTCTAAGCTCTCTGTTCTTCCTTTTATGTCACCTCCTCTAAAGGTTTCAGTGCATTTTCCTATAACTATAAACTTAAAAGAATGTCTCTCATCAGTCTCATAAACATGCTTTGCCAAGGCATTAAACATATTCTTCTTCTTAATATGGTAGGTATGTTCCCTAATCCTGTCTTTCAATTTTCTGTCTGTCTTCCCAACATAAAACTTATGACAGAGTTGACAGACAGCTAAATACATCACATGGGTGCTGTTACATGTTGCAGTAATCTCAAAGTTAAACACCTCCCCAGTATCAGGGTGCTTGAAATCCATACCATCCATCAAATGTACGCACATTTTACATTTCCCACAAGGTTTGGTTCCCTCACTGCCTGCTACTGGAATAACATCCCTTGCATGGCAGAGTCGTCTCTTCAATGATTTTTTATTTTTGAATGTAAACTAAAATGCCTTTTGTATGAAAAGTTCCACTTAGAAGCTTGCATAAAAGAAGGTGTGGTACCTCGAGGCTTAAGAGTGCTAAAAATGCCAGCCCAAGTTAACTGTGATCCTGGTTTGTTAGCGACTGGCAAAAATTAAACTTGAACACCAGTATGAGCTATTTGAAGTTGTTAATAGCCTCGGCAGAGAGAGAGATATGTCTGGTGCTTGATATGTTAAAAACTAGGTTTTCTCAACTAGAGCATTGCTATGGAAAAGAAGCTATTGATAAACCTGTGAATGAGGTAATTGAAAATGCCTCGGTTTATGCAAGAAAACTGCTGCAAGTGAAGTTAAAGAAATTGCAGAGAGATCGTAAAGACTTCCTGGAAGGGAATGTCTTCACTTGGCCCAGGGAGACAACCAACGAATCAGCGGCTGGCTTAGCTGCTGGGACTCCACCCACAGAAGGATCCACCAATGGAACAACATTAAGAACAACTGTTGCTATAGTGGCACCTGAAGCCGGGAACACCATGCAACAGATGAATGGAAGCGGAACAGTTCTGAATGAGACCATGGAACATATGAAATTAAATACAACGGATGCAGGAGCAAGACGAAAAACCTTTGTTACAACTGCAGACGTGCATTTTGTGGAGGAGGGTGGCACCTCCACCTTTGAGAAAAGAAGTGAAGTGTCACTAAATTTAGCATCTACTCCCTTACCAAGCCTGGTTTTTCCATTATGCACCAGGGATCAATAGAGCAGGAGGGGAAACAGGAACCAGACAGTAGGGCAGCAGAGAGGGCGAAGTGTTACAAGGGCCAAAAGGAAACACGAAGTTGGTGTGGTGAATCCTTACACTATAAAAAAAGCATTCATGAAGAAAAAGAACTAGTTATAAATTTGTCCCAATACAAACTAACTGAACAGGAACTGAGTGTGCTTAATAGAGGACTTTCATTCATTCCAACTGCTGATTCTAATATTACTCACATAATATTTGACATTAAAATGTTTACAAGGAATTTGATGTTGAAAGTTATGTTTGAAAGTAATAGTGAGAGTGAGGATGTTATGTTCAAAAAACCTAGTTTGTTTATTCCCAAGTTGAATTTGTTAATACAAGCATTTGAGCAGATTTGTATAGATGATGTATATAAAAAATTTTATGAACAAAAAAATACATTCCAAAATAATAAGAAATATAACCTAAGTAGGAAGGAGTTTGAAGCCATGATAGGGCTACAAAGTAATACAAGTATTATGATCAGGCCCGCAGATAAAGGGGGCCAGATCATAGTACTAGATAGGACTATGTATGATGATATTATGCATAAAATGTTGAATAATGATCATTTTTATAAAATAATTACACCTATACAAGTGAAAAGAATGATAGAAAATGTTTATAATAGTTTACATGAACTACTGTATATGGGTCTCATAGATGAAGCTCTTTTAAAATATTTTATTATATATAACGCCACTATTCCGATGATACAGGGGCTACATAAGCTGCATAAGGGGTTGGAGAAACCACCAATGAGACCAATTGTGGCAGGGAGAAATTGGTGTACAGAATCCATTTTGATATATCTGGAAAAGAACCTTCGTAGGTTAAATGAGAAATCTCTATATATTTTAAAGGATACTGAGCATTTTCTAAGAGATCTTTTTGAATCCACTAATGAAACTTGTGTACTAGATAGCCTCATTTTAGTGACACTAGATGTGGTGTCACTTTTTACTGTTATACCAAACGATGAAGGTATAAGGAGGGTAAGTAGGCTAATGATTGAACATATGGGTTTTACCAGAAATAAGATTAGTCTTTTTGAAAGTTTATTGCGGTTAGTCTTAGAAAATAATATTTTTATATTTAGGGATGAAATTTATTGGCAAAGTAATGGCATTGCAATGGGTACATCGTGCGCCAATAGTTATGCAAATGCAGTTATGCATCACTGGGAAATGGAAAATTTAATACAGAGTAGTTTTGCATGAAATATTTTGTTTTATCGAAGGTTTGTGGATGATCTGTTCCTTTTATGGAACGGAACAGCGGAACAACTAATGGAATTTGTATAATTTATTAATAATTCAAATGACTTTTTAAAATTCACCCTAAATTGGTCTAATGTAGAAGTTAATTTTTTAGATGTTATTGTATTTAAAGATGGTGATAATAAATTGAGAATAAGACTGTTTAGGAAAGAATGCCATACAAATAATTTATTAAATCAAACAAGCATGCATCCAAGGTATGTTTTTAGAAATGTAGCACATAATCAGTGTTTGAAAGCGTCTAGATTAAATGTAAAAGAAGACGATTTTGGAGAGCAGATTATGGTAGTAAGTAGTGACCTTATAGAGAAAGGGTATGATGAGAGTATGGTGAATAAAAATACTGAAGAAATGAAAAGGCTTAGAGGTACTAAGCCATCCTTCTCTAAAAGGGATGAGAGGGGTGAAACACAAAAAGTTTGTAATTATGAAGGTACAAAAAAGGTGAGAGTGTGCCTTAGTTACTCAAGGAATATAAGAGAATATACTAGTATCATCAGTAGGCATTGGAATATTCTGACTAATGATAGAGAGGTGAGTAAGTACCTAGAAAAGACTCCCCAGTTTACATTAAAAATTAAAACAATTGTTGAAGAGACGATTCTGCCATACAAGGGATGTTATTCCAGTAGCAGGCAGTGAGGGAACCAAACCTTGTGGGAAATGTAAAATGTGTGTACATTTGATGGATGGTATGGATTTCAAGCACCCTGATACTGGGGAGGTGTTTAAATTTGAGATTACTGCAACATGTAACAGCACCCATGTGGTGTATTTAGCTGTCTGTCAACTCTGTCATAAGTTTTATGTTGGGAAGACAGACAGACAATTGAAAGACAGGATTAGGGAACATACCTACCATATTAAGAAGAAGAATATGTTTAATGCCTTGGCAAAGCATGTTTATGAGACTGATGAGAGACATTCTTTTAAGTTTATAGTTATAGGAAAATGCACTGAAACCTTTAGAGGAGGTGACATAAAAGGAAGAACAGAGAGCTTAGAGGCAGAATGGATAGTTAGGTTAAGGGCGAATGTAGGACATGGCCTTAATGATTACATTCCTATGAGACCCATTTTGAAAAGCAGACCACTGCGTAGATAAAAATGTCTTAATATAGTTTTGAATTTTATGGATGTGTTTATATGTGCATATATGTATTTATATGTGTATTTTTTTAAATAGATTTTAAAAAATGTCTTGCATTTTAAATGAAGTATTAGGTAAGAGGAATGTGTACCTTTAAGTATTTAATAAGAAATCAGGTAACTATAATTCTAGAGTAAAAGAAGGGTGTTTAGATTGAATATGATATACACCTGAGGAAGCATCTATGTGAAAGCGCTTGTATTTGTCTTCGATCGAATAAAAGTGTCTGAAGTTTTTTGGAAGAACCTGGAGCCTGGCCTGTGCTTATTTTATGGTTTTGGATTTGTTTCAATTTTGTGAAGAGACCTTTGGATACTGCTGGTTTGTGTTTTTTGTTACAAAAAGATTGAGCTGATTGAGTGATAGACGATGAAAGGCTTAAGACAGAGGATTAAGAGTGAAAATACATGCAACCACTTAAGTGATAATATGGAAATTTTGCTTAATCTGAATGTTCAAAATATGTCATTCTTACAGAGGAGTTTTTCCTTCAGCAAGAATTTTGAATATTTGTATTACTGTTGTGGAAAAGATCAATTGAAGATCCTATGGCAAGGATCTGATAAATTAGATTTACTACTCTAGTACTAAGGAGCTTACTGCACATGTCTGCCTTCTACTCATGATGCATTTCATACACCGCTGCTAGCAAACCACCCAAAAAAAGGTTCATTTTTTTGTTTCTTTATACCTGTGACTTGCATATTGGAGCATTGAAAGCCACTGCCTGTATTCTAATGTTTACAAAATCATTCACTATTTATATTATAACTGGGATAACTTTTCCCAAGGAAGCTAAACTCGGCATTCACAAGCTATGTACTCTTAGCTCCCTTCTTGTTGGAACAACATCTCAGACATGCTCCAAGATCATTTATACCTGCTTTGAGGAGAATGTATGGCACAAAAAACTTCCACATAAGAATTTCCAATATAAGGGTTTCCATTAAGGGGTATATGCTGTGGCATGCAACAATTGCAAGAAGCGAGTATTAGTCATGCTGTTTTTAGTATCTACCCCATGAGTTAATGTCAATCATATTTTCTCACGCTTTAATGTGTAGTTTTATTAGCGGTTTCTAAGCACAAAGAAGTTATTTAATTCCACCTCAATAACTGAGGTGTTATATTTTATCAATTCATTTAGTAAATGTGGTACTGTTGTTGCAAGAAAGTTTACTTTTATCTATTTATTTATATGATGATATGGTAGACTGACTACATGGTCCTCCCAGAAGATGATGGTACAGTATATATACAACATAAGCTTTCTATACTGCTGCAAGTAAGAGTACATGCACAATACAATAGAAAGCAAAATAATGCAAACAAAAATAAATGATACAAGTAATTACTATAATACATTATAAGCCAGATAAAGAAAACAATATATGCTACAACCAATATTATAATAATAATAATAATGTAGGTATGACCAATGTAACAGTAGTCTATAAGGAAAGTGTGTTAAATCATTAAGAATTTTAGGGTGTTATTATTTTTAAATTAGAATTGTCAAGTTATTACTTGTTCATCTACTTTTACTATACATATTTAAAAAAATCAAGATTCACCTTATGTTTCATCAGGAACATTATTGAAGCTAGCGGATACAGTGTTGTTGAAGCTTTTTTACTTAGCAGTACAATTGAATAATGGTTCATTAAGGGTAATGGCTACTTCTTTATTAGCAATGGAGTGAGCCATTGTAGGATTTAATAGTCATCTTATGGGCTAATAGGCTGCAGTACTCACAATACCACACACTGAAAGTGAAGGAGACCAATAGTCTGGAGGCACAGAAATTAATATGGACCCAATTACCTCTTTTGCCTAACAGATAGTGATGATCAGATCAATCAGTGAGGGAAATAATCCTACTAGTCTTGTTTATTCCTATCCAAAGAATATCTATGCTGTGACTGGAACTGAGGATTACTACCACTAAGGCATATTCTAGTTTTGAAATCTGAAGGCTGATTTCAATGGTTTCTCTTGACAACCTGGTAAAGTAACCAAAGATATTATAGCAACATTTTAGTTGCCTGAACACTTTATTCAAACACATTTTAATAATGTGTTTAATCAATAGGATATGATTAGGTCATAGACACAACTATTTATGTTTCTGAACCTGCTGATGGGGTTAAATAAAAGATCACAGCGGTTTAAAGAGAACACATTGTAATCTTTGATTATGAATGTATTTTGGAGGAACAAGTCTTTGAGCTTATTAAAGCTCATTTGCATTTTTTTTTTTGCTAGAGAACTAACCTACCCAAACTAAAGAAAAAGTACATCACTTGTACACCTGATTACATTAGACTGCCATATATTATGAGACAAATCATTAATGAAGACAGAGAACCTGACTGGGCCTTGAACCAAATCCTGATGGACAATAGCTCTGGAGGCCTCAAGGTTAGAAAGATGCATCCCGTGGAAACCTGAAAAGACTTAGTATACAGACAGGTCTGAGTCTCTTTAAGTGGCCTATCTCCAAAGCCTATCACATTAAAGATGGAAAATAATAATCCAAGATCTACCAATTTAAAGACATACTACATATCAATGAAGGAGGCTTCAGTAAGGAAGCCTTTACCTATATTTGAGTATATCAAATTAGTGAAACAGTAGATTGCTGAGAAGGTATTATAGTCTATTCTAAAGACATTTGAAACTATGATAGTAAGTCATATTTACTGGTCTGATCAAAAATCTAATTATACAATACTTTTTCAAGCAAGCAGTTTTAGATTAGCAATGGGCAAGACATTATGTGGGCCATTAGGGAGCTAGACCTTTGTTAGAGTATTTATTAAAGTATACCCATCATTTGGATGAGACATTAAACCAAGGCCTCACCTGATTCATTTGGCGGTAACTCAGGTGGATTTCAAAGATCCAATGGCACCTATCAAAAAAAGTATGGGAAGGTCCCCAATGCCCTGGCCAAATTTCACCTAGTAGTATAAATACCACCTTGGGTCTCCCCTGAAAAGAGGCTACTAGTCTATTGGGACTAACCCAGTCAACAAAGGATAAATAAATAAATATGTAACTATGTCAGGCATAAGCAATGTCTTGAAAATGTGAGGGAAGAGAAGTATGAATAGGTTGGGGAAGAATCTTCATAAAATTAGTAGCTTGGTTAATATGGAGCCACTGAGCAGGTTCAATAGCATAGATGTACAAAGCAGCAGATATACCCCAGGTAACCCAAGAATGATGAACATCTTAGACACTTGATGCAGCTTGAAGGGGAGGATGGACATTCCTACCCTTGGGGGTAGGGGACTGTCCAGGGGAATATAATACCACAACTATAAGAAGAGCAGTGGCACTAAAAGAGATTGTTTCAGGGATGTAATTTCAACCACAGAGCCTTTGGCAGTAGCTGTAAATTGTGAGTGCATGGGAGTATGCATCTTTATTGGCAAGAAGATTGTGGTCTCTGCCATTATGTGGGCCATTTTCCCCACTAGAGGCAGGGGTTAGGCCCAGATAAAATGTCCTCGCTGCAAGACTGCTGGCAAGGGCACAAACCCTTCTGAGGCTACCTGTGTGATGGGCTCCTCCAGCCATTATACACCCTCACTTGGGAGTAGCCACAACAGAGGAACAAATACGCATGATTGATAGGGTTGACTTGACATTCAGCAGTGACAGTGGGGAAAAAAAGCACTTACAAAAATGTGGAAATAATTATGATGGTACGGTTTGTGTCTGCAAAATCTTACTCGTGTGTGCTAAGCCTAAACTTAACCTAGCCCTAACCATAACTACAACTGTATACTTTTTTCTTAGCACTAAGCAGACAACGTAGTTTTAGCATTATTTATGGTAAGATGCATGCATTCTAGCATTTGAAGTATTCATTGTGTATTTTTCTTTCAATACTGTACATTTGAGGTAACTGCCTTCATTCTGTTGTCAAGCACTCAGTGTCACAAACGCACATATAATGTATTGTTAAAAATTTGGGCACACCTAATTAAAACAAAAGTAGACATAATTAGCCTTATGGACCACATATCAAATGAATTCATTAACTTATTTTAATTTTAAGTATAAAACTGTTATATTCATTGTTTCACTAATATCAATGACCTTTGTTGAAAGTAAATCTAATAGTTCTTGCCCTCCTGCCTTAACAAGATGTTTCTGAATTCACTTCCACAGTTGTTCTTTCTAACAACTTGCATTACTTGTAACTTAAAATTGCTCTGCTTTCCACATGCTAACTTACTTTAAGCGAGTGTTTTATTTAGATTGCTGGTTCTGTTACCAACGTTTGTGCTCCAAAAGTACATGAGTAAAGGCTGTTCTCTGTATTCCCAACATAATGGCAGGGATTTCCAAATGAGCATTCATTTTGTGTGGTATCTTAACAGATAAGAAGTCATGCACTTCCTTTGAATGGTATTATTGATACACTGTTTATTATTTGTCTCTTACAGTCAATACTTTAAATATTCACATACAGTAATGCAACTGACTATTTTAGTTTTACAGCTTGAATGACTATTAAAAGTATATTTTGCCCTTCTCTGGATGCAATCAAAGAACACAGAAAACTATTGTTCATATTTCTGTTGATGAAAGATTCTTTTTCTAGCTGCTACCTTGCCAACAGCTGAAATATGCTTACTTAAAGTATAAAGAATATTTATCATCACATGAGTACAATCTAAGTTAACCATTTAACACTCATGATATTGTACTTCCTTATAAATTCCATGGGCATCTGCTGAGATATAACATATCCTTTAGGTAATGTCAGCATGATATCACATTATTAGAAAAAAAAAAAACTTCAGCTGAGTAAGGCAGTCCATGCAGAAACTTACCATAATTTATAATTCAGCATAGTTATTTCCCTAACTCATTATTAATGTGTGATCCATCATGTGGCCTCTGTCTGGATTGCAAAATAAATTTCAGACTTTCCTGCCAGATCGCTAAAATACAATTTTCAGCTGCAGGGCTACTGTTACTGACCCTGGACCATGATCTCTAACACCTGGTGGTGTCTTTCTGTATTTAGACTACATTCTTCACTTGAATACATCCATATTTATGTGGTTACTGAGACATTGTTTTAATACAAAGGCATAGCTAGGGTGGGGTGAAAAGGGCAGATGCCCTGGATGCAAGGTGTTAGGAGGCCTGATCGGGAGATGCCATTCAAATGGTAGTGCATTTCTGATTCTAATTCTAAATGCCAGCACTGAAATGAATAATGATACTGCTTTTGCAGTTAGACTCAGGACTGAAGGGCTGTTTGCAAATGTAGCAAGTGGAAAGTTGGCTTTTTTTTGCTCCTCAGCTTAGAGGTGAGGGGTGCCAGATGGGGGAGCAGCACTGGGTGCTAGATGAACCAGCTTCTGCTCTGTTTCAGTGTATTGAAATTATCTCCTCTTTTCCTGGGTTCAGTGCCTACCATGCCATTAGAACCAACGGCAATTGCCAGAATGTTCCAGCTTCTCTCAACAGATGCCTTATCAACGCAAGTTAGAACTCTAAGAAGTTCAAGTTCAAGTTACCATTAACAAGATCAAATACCACTTCATAGCTAGTTATAGGTCTCCTTCCATGTCACCTGCTGATCTTGATAGCTATTTTTATGCCTTAACTTAAAGATATGAACTGAGAGATTTCAATTATTCATCAATTAATTGGATGACCGAGACCAGCATTGTTAAGCATGCCCAGTGCTTCCTTGACTTTTTAAATGCTAACTACCTGGCCCATTTAGTAACAAAGGATGTCTCCTCTATGTCCAGTGAAGTCTTGCCTCCTCTTTACTTATATCTTTCTAATCTGTTATGAAATATAATGTATAATACAACATAAAAAATAACAAAAATAGAGACATCTGAAAAATAAAACAATGAATTGGATAGCCAGGGTTTGTCACACATAAGTTGTACTGGCACAAACACTCATTGCACATGTTGAATAAGCTGTGATTCATGGAATAAACTTACGGAGACAGTAATGGGTCAACAAAGTGGGAAATTGAAAAATGCATCAGACAGTCAAACAGCAGTGTTTGGAAAAGATTAACAGCCCCAAGCTTTCTGCTGCATGCAATTCATAAAAAGAAATATCTGTGCATGTCTGTATGTCTTCCTGGAGCATTAGACAGCTCCAAGGAGAAATCTGCACAGGGTGTAGACCGATGGACTAGGCTAGTATGCAGGACTGGGAAGTATAATTCAAAAATCTTCATACTACCCATTTCCTGGATACTAGCTCTCATTTGCATCTCATTTGGTCTTCACGTTTTCTGAATGATATCAGGAAAAGTACTGAGCCATGCTGCATCATAAGCATCATTGGAGTGCGCTGTCATCAGTACACTTCATGGCTGAGTACCACAGCAGCAGCAGTGGTATTTCTGTAAGGGAGAAACAATCACAGTCTGTCATCCCATTATAATGCTTTTTCACAAGACAGACTTGGTTACACCACAGCTGTTTCTGAGTTGTGCAAGTACTGTTGCTCATGACGTGCAGCTCCGCTATACAGTTTACCATGAAAAACTCACTATTCTGAATTTCAAGTCCAGATGTGTGAATCCTGCACGTTGACGCTTGGTATGTTGAATACCAGCATTACTGACTGTCCAAACTTGCCCTGCTTCTGGACTGATGTTAGCACTTGTTCCTGGGTCTGGAGAAGTAAGGAGTTTTGGTATTCAGTGTTATGTTTTTGCAAGTCAGTATTCGGCATGCCAACTTTCACAGTGATATGTATGCTTGATGCATGAAGCAGTGAGATTTTGATAATAAACCAATGTACACATGCATTGCACACCACCTGCTTACTTGGTGTGCGTTAACATGGGTTTATATCAGTCCATCGAAATGGCTGACTATTGAATACCAGATGTTCGAACTGTAAAGTTCGAACACTGGTACTCGCGAAGCTGCGGCCCACCGAATTCTTTCCCAGGGAAAGAATTTGGTGGGCCGTTTCTGTGGCTTCACGAGTATCAGGACTGTGATGGAAAGTTATGGGTCGGGTTCAGGTAAATGTGCGATTGTGTGGATGTTAGGGTTAGGGTGTGGGTTAGGTGAGTTAAGGTTAGGGCGCGGGTGAGGTGGGTGTGCGATAGTGAAAGACTTTAGGGTTAGGGTGGGATAGGTGAGTTAGGGTTAGGGCACAGGTCAGGTGAGTGTGCGATAGTGACGGACCTTAGGCTTAGGGTTTGGCTTGGGTTAAGGTAAGTGGATAGGTAGTAGTGTATGTACAGTTTAGTGTAGGGTTAGATGTAGGATTTTGAGTGTATGTGTGTGGATTGATGTTGTTTTGGTGTGTTTGTGTTGCGTGTGTGTTTCTTGGAACAGCAATTTTTTCCCTGGGGGAAAAAAAAAATCGCTGTTTTAAGAATTCAGTGCTTTTGCAGTTCGTGGTTTGAAGTTCGAACATATGGTGTTCGAACTTCAGACATTTCGATGAACTGATATAGACCCCATTAACATACCACATCTGCTACTTGGTTGTTTCGGACTTAACAGCTGACATTTTCTACATGTGTTTCTACATATTAGTACTATTGCTTAATAATGCAGTGGAAAATGAGCTGTGGCAGCCTGTGCTGGCACATTCAGGTGTAAGTGTAGGATAGGCATACACATGGTCCTGGGTTTGAATACAGTATATGCCATATAGTATTATTTTACACGGGTTGAACTTGGCTAGACTTGTAAGGGCCCTGGGACCATTAGCCTAGTAACCTCATATTATCCTATGAATGTCCCTCCATCTCTTCCTCAATATATACTTGAAACTGGCTCATTTCCAGCTATCAAACAAGACCAAGTCCTAAAACTGCTATCAAAAGCTACAGATATTGTATCACTGGGTCCTGACAATATCCATGGATTTATATAAAAAGCATAAAGCATGATTTAGCCACAACCCTAACAACACTCTCCAGTTTCAGCCTCCATACAACTTTAATATCAAGTGACTGGAGAATGGTTACAGTCATTTCCTGGCATTAGGAAGGGCCCTCCATAGACCCAGGCAGTTGCAAACCCATAAGTCTGACCAGCTTCTTATGCAAAGCCATGAAAAGACTTATTATGGAAATAATCTGAAAAATACGGAACCTCCAAACACTGGACCAATTTCAGTTTGGATATGTTAAGGGCAGGTCCTGCTTACTCAGCCTGGCATATTTTTTTTGAAAGGGGTCTCCAAACTAATGGATGAAGGCAAAATGGTACACACCACATACCTTGACCTGTCCAAAGCTTTTACACAATTCCCCACCCAGGCAGAGTAGAGAAGGTAAGTAAACTGGAAGTGAACCCCTGTGTCACCCGCTGGCTTGTACAGGCCCTAGGGCTGATAGCCTAGTACCAACCTATGAACCCCTGTGTCACCCGCTGGCTTGTACAGGCCCTAGGGCTGATAGCCTAGTACCAACCTATGAACCTATGAACCCCTGTGTCACCTGCTGGCTTGTACAGGCCCTAGGGCTGATAGCCTAGTACCAACCTATGAACCTATGAACCCCTGTGTCACCCGCTGGCTTGTACAGGCCCTAGGGCTGATAGCCTAGTACCAACCTATGAACCTATGAACCCCTGTGTCACCCGCTGGCTTGTACAGGCCCTAGGGCTGATAGCCTAGTACCAACCTATGAACCCCTGTGTCACCCACTGGCTTGCCAACTGGCTCAAAGATAGGATACAGGAAATCAAAATAGGGGAAATTCCCTTTGCAAATTGACCAGTCACCAGTAGAGTCCCCCAGGGTTCTGTGATGGGACCCCTCTTGTTTGGCATCAACTTTTCTGAAGTAAAAGCCAATACCAAAAGGGCTCTGGCTGACTAAGTTTGCAGATGACTGCAAGCTAGGAACAGTCATTAAATCCCTGAAGAACGTAGCCATCTCGCAGAAGGTTTTGTATCAAATAAATAAAAAAGTAATAAATAAAATAATATGTTTGCATATTGTTAATACTTGTTTCTTTCAGAGTTTATTTCAGTATTTCTTGTACTGAATTGCACTTTGCACCTTGTATGTATATGTATATTTGCTTTTTGGTCTTGTTCTTAATAGTTCTATGCATGTCATTTGTCTTGTTCTTAATAGTTCTATGTATGTCATTTATGTAATTGATACTTGGAGAGTCACTGAAACCGGTGTCAAATTCCTTGTATGCATGCATACTTGGCCAATAAATGTGATTCTGATTCTGATAACTGGTGCTAAAATTATGGACTCAAACTAAATACCAAAAATGGATTATTGTATCCTTTGGGAAGTCATCGGTCCACAGAATTACCACATTAACAATACTGTCCCAAGAGTTTACCCATTTGTTCAGAAATTTGGAGCTTATGAGTACAGTGACCTATCTTTTGATCAACATGTGTTCATTGTTGTAAGAAAGTCTTTATATATTGCACAGCTTATAAACAAAGGGATTGTGTCAAGATCTAGGGATGTCATTGTCCCCATTTCCTCAGCCTTCATTAGGTCAGTAATTGAATATAATGGCCCCTTTGGCATGTATCTGTCCAGACACATACATCAGCTGGAATGCCCACCAAGATACCTTGCTAAAAGGATAAAAAGCCTAAACAACATATGCTACATGGATCACTCAAAGCTTTGTTATTATACTTGGAATCTTACAGACTGCTTAGAGGTGACCTGTGTGTGTCATACAAGGCATCCTCTGGCTCAATACTAATGGATTTACTATACATCAGCAAGTCCAACAGCAAAAGAAATACTCATTCTAGTGATCTAAACCTCTTCAGTAATATCAACAGAATGGTTTGAAGGAACAGGTATGTGTCACATAAGGTTATGTTGCTCTGAAACAGACTCTCCATCCACATTAAACAAAGTTCATCCCTGCTCATATTCAAACACATCTTGGATCTATGTATAGGAAATAGAAAATTTAATGCAGGTTCATAGGCTCATAGGAGGTTACTAGGCAAATGGCCCTAGATCCTTTACAAGCCTTGCCATATTTATACTGAGTTACTCCAATTATCAGTGGTTAGGTGAATGAAGTCCACAGAGGTACAGGTCTATTATAATCAATAATGATGTCCTCTATCTGGGAGGGACATAGGCACCACCCCATGATTGCGGTCACTCATCCATTGATCTAGGTTGAGCTTGAAGAGGGTCAGGGAGGGGATCTGTTTCACATGAATTAGAAGCTTGTTCCAGAGAACATATGTAAAAGATTTAGTTACACTATGAAATTGGAGGCAAGACTCTCACAAATGCCAAACAGGTTTTTCCTAAATGCTCTACCCCATGCACGTGTCCCCTCAAATTATCTATATTATGATCCCAATTATTGTCATTAGGGGAAACATACAATTATCAACTATGGGATGGGTAAGGCCAATCTCTAACCAAATTGGATAGGTTAATTCAAGCACAAAAGGAAAACCGGCTTGGTGTAAAATGTCCCACAAGAGTAGATATCCTAGTACTTACCTATGACCCTATGAAGCATCAACTACATTTCAGGTGACCTGAGTTAAAATAGAGATATAGGTGCTTGACAGCATATGCAAGGAGACTGGACATGCCCATGCTGGGGGTGGGGTATGCATATGTTCACATGGGAGAATGCTTGTGGCTGAATCTCACAGAGAGTGGTAGATGATATGCTAGCATAGCCCATTGCATACCTTTTCTTTGGATGGTACGGATATCAGTGAGGGTGGACCTTTAGGGAAAAAGCACTCCTTGGCAGCAGTTTGATGCTGTCTCAGGAAGTACCAGTCTACTCACTGGCTCTGAACATGGATCAGAGCTAGTCTTGGGGTGACTAGGCATGTTCAGTTAAGCCCAATGGATTGTGATTGTGCTGCAAGCAACAAAGCCAAAAATGTCACACTCACGGAAAAAAAAAGGAACGTACTATGATGCCTAGATAAAGGCCTTCTCAGTGACCTCCCATTTTAGGGAAGAATTCTTTTGGCAGTAACAGGCAACATTGCTTAGGGAAGGAACACTCCTGTGGGACAGTAAGAACAAAAAAGAAAATAAGCATGGGGGATGGTTGATTTTCTGGGTATGTGTGGTTATGTCTGATTGCAATGTACCCCAATGTTGACCCATTCAGTCAAGCCCCACTCAGTAATTTCAAGGACTTCAGCACGTCATATTCATAAAGAACTGATGTGTTAAGTTCTTGCAAATTCAAATTCACTGATTCAGGAAAACTGTCTATCCATGTTAACTTCACCTGCCCCTTCTTCTTCTGCCTTCCATTTTCTCACAATCAGTGCCTTCTCTAGTGAATCGTACCTTTATTATGCAGCCCAAAAGAGTGTTAGTGTTGTTATGAGTCCTTCCAATGAACAATCGGAGTTTATTTGATTAAGTATTGGCTGATTCAATTTTCTTGCAGTCCAAGGAATTTTCAAACATTTTCTCTAACACCACAGTCCTAAAGCATCAAACTTCCTGTGTTCAGCTCTGCTTGTAGTCCAGTTGTCACAGTCATACATTATTACTGGGAAGACCATACAGTTGACTATATGGACCTTTGTTGACAATGTGATGTTTTTGTACTGTAAAATCATATCCAGATTTGCTATAACTTTCCTTCCAAAAACAGTAAGAATCTTTTTATTTCATGACTGCAATCGTTATCTGCAGACATGTTTAAGCCAAGAAATTTAAATCTGTTGTTGCCTCCACTTTTTTTCTCATCATACTGCAAAAAACAATAGGGCTAGATGACACCATTTTTTTTTCTTTCGAAAATGAGCAACACTCCAGCTTCTTTCACCTTCACCTTCTTTAATAAGTTCTTCACTGCCTCCTCACTTTTAACAATCAGGGTGGTATTATCTGCGTGTGTGAGGCTTTTATTGTTTGTCCAACTAATTTGGATTCCGGCATCTGATTCAGCTAACCCAGCATTTTGCATGATACATTCAACATATAACCTGAATAAGTAAGGTGACAATATTCAGCCTTATTGTATTCCTTTTGCAGTCTTGAACTAATCAGTTATTACATATTTAGGCCTAACTGTTGTTTCTTGTCTTACATACCTATTCCATAGGAGGCAACTAAGGTGACCTGGGTCCCCATTTGCCTAAGAACTTTCCATAGTTTATTATGGTTCACACAGTCAAAGGTGTCATAGTAGTCTATAAAAAAATGCTGTGGATGTGCCTTCCAAGGACCAGTTCAAATCTGTATCCAGCAGAAATGTATTGCAAATAAATAAATATCACAAGAGTTAACCCATCATACTTACCAGAGGATTATGTACACAGACTAAGAATAGTATTCAAAAGTTCTAGATGTAGAGGAATACTGAGCCAAAATTCACTGCGGAATACAAAATACTCTTCCCAGTACCACATTACAATATTGGCAAACATATCTTACTCACCTTGTATTGTTGTACATCTGTACATGCAATGTTTTGTGTACACAACCTAAATGATGAGTACATTCAATGTCTACACAAAAAGTGCACATACATATACACAACAATACAAATGCTGGACTCATGCAATCAATTACCAATAAAACCTGCAGGTCTGTCACTCTTTCCCCTAAAAATGAACTCCACTACAAAACCCTAACAAAAGCACAATGGCTCCCAGTCAAGCAAGGAACTGCCTCATATTAGGCTCCCTCTGATTCAGACTTATATACAAGCAAATATTATTCCCCATTAGCAGTTAAACTAGTATGACAACTCCCATCATATAAACCCAGGAATCATGACTATTCAGCACCCTTACTACTGGCCCCCAAAACACCTTCACCATACAGATCACTGCTTTCCGTTTCTCATACCCAAACTCTGGGAATCTATTCTAATATCATCAAACTCAGCATTTTAGGCACAATAAAAACTCATCTTCTGACACTTGCTAAATGCTACTGTTATGCCCCTGACCACATTATCTATGTACACTATATTCTGTTATTGGCTAATAGCCTTCTAACTTGGTATACTCCTCTAATTGGGCATCACACTTACCTTAAGATTGGAATCTCTTATATATGCTGTTTATAACTTCTCCATAATGTATAAGCTCATTTAAACTTCAGTCTTCTGTATAACATACTGATTTTTTTACACCGGGTACTTAACTACACTTGCCTTACTGTTACACTACTTTAACCGTGCTGTGTACAGTGTATTGCATTGAAACTCTATATGTATTATATAAAGTAATTTTATTGCTGAACTTTCCAGGGCTGAGACTGAAATTTGTCATTTGGCCAATTAACAAATTCAGATAAATAAATACTGACTCCATTGATTCATGTTTTTACATTACTGCCATATTTTTAATGTATGTTTACCAGTGGAGTGGGAATGCTGTTAGGATGGAACATGTTTCCACCTTTCCTCACACTGCATTGGATGCTCTCTGCAGACATATTTCCCTTTTGTATAGTACTGTTATGCAGGCCATACACAGTTTTCCCCGCATCCTGGCCCCCACACCACCCACACAGATTATTTCTCTCTTACATGTTCTTACTTCATCATTCTTTTGAGTTCCCCCTTGCTTGTAACACTCTATAAATGGCCAAAACTATAGTGTAATTAAATCTGGAGGATGTAATTTGATTCTGCCAGGATCTGGGAACTGTAAGGCCTCTAGAAATCATAGAGTTCTAGGTGCTCTGAGGTAGATCCTTGATCTTTTTTTACAAAATGGATTCCATGATGATGGCCTGATAAAAAATAATGAGTAAGGAAATGTATTTACTCTTATTTTTTTATTCCAAGGACAATTAAGTTGTGGCTTTAGCATAATGTCCAAAGCTAAGAAAATAGTAGTTTCCAAATAAAATGAGAAGACAAATGCAAGGATTCTTAAATCCTATCTGGGAATAGTGCTTGCCCTCCTATCTCCTAAAAGACATCAAATTCTGTGTACCACTCTTGTTTTAGATTTGGATGAATAGTAAAATAACAAATGGCCAGAAGCATATATTATACAGCTGAGGGTCTAAAAAAAAAGCACAGCACATGGATAAAATCCACACAGAGACAGGGACTACATGCAGAGGACTACAGGTAGAGTCTACACAAAAGGAAAGAACAGCCAAAAACTGAATGGAAGAAAGAAGGTCCGTTAGATGGCAAACGTGCTTGATGCAACACTGACAATTAATGGCTGTTATTAGACACATCCTGCCCAGACTGCCACTTATTGAGTACAATCCTGAGGTTCAACTGTGATGGAAAGTGAAAAAATATATGCACTACTTCTGCAAAACCAAAATAACTGCTTATTTTGAACAAATTACAACACTGTCGCTTTCATCAACAGGCATCCTGTGTACCCAGAAATTAAAGCTAACTTTATTGACTGAATATACCTCAGTTATCAGAATGTAATAAAATATAAATAACAACAACTGGACAAAGTAAGTTATTTTAACCCCTTCTCTCCCTCTCTCCCTCTGTCTCACACACACACGCGCGCGACCGTGGATTAAAGCCATTTGTATGACTGTACTTCTCATATCTTTGATTACAGTCAAATGAATGGATATACATATATTAATGTCATACAGGAATTTATCTAGCCAACTGACAGCTGTGAAAAACAGTATGCAATTCACTGCATCCCCATACCACTCAAATTATTATCTCACGAATATGGGAGAAAGCTAAAATAATGGTGGACAATGGATTAAAATAACAAGACCAAAATATATGGCAAAACAAAAAAAGCATCAGAAACATTCTGTGAAATTAATAACAACTGAGAGTATCTACTTTCCTCCATACATACATACATACATAAACACACACACACACATAAAGTACTTCCTTACTTGAGAAAAGGCACAATCATGTTTAAGCTGAGGAGGGAGTGTTTCCAGTTTAGGAGAGTTCGCTCCCACTTACTCTTAGACAGCAATTTCTTCCTCTTATTATAAAACCTGTTAATGGCAGTTGACCACCAGGCAAGTTTGCTCTTCCTTGAGGAGCTTGTTTTGGTCCTATCAGGTACAGCTGATTCAATGCAGGTATACATACATTCATATAAAGCATTGGTGTAGAGCTCGGCAGTCCATGTGAGGGAGAAGGTGCAGTGAGGCTATTTATACCATCCCATTAAGGATTATAATCTGCTTTGGAGAAGTTTTTAGTTTAGTTTCTGGTAGGAGGAGGGGGTCAGGTGTGATAGTTACTTATCATGAGACCGTTCTGTGGTCAGATCTCACCAGGGAGGACCTTACAGTGAGGGTGCTATAATGGTCTGCCATATTGGTAAGCACCAGATCCAGGATGTTGACACCTCTTGTGGGGATGTCAACCAGCTGGTCCAGGAAATTGGAGTTGACGAAGTTGAGGAATCTTTGGGCAAGTGTGTTTGAGCACGAGAAATTTATCCAGTCAATGGATGGGTAGTTAAAGTCCCCTAAAACCATGGTGTTCAGATGTATCTTGATAGACTGAAGTAGATCCAAGTAGGCAGAGTGGGTGTCCTGATTCATGGAGGGGGTCTTGTAACTGGCAGTGACTTGAATAGGTGTCCTACTAACAGCTAATTGCACCTAAAGTGTCTCCAAGGAATCATACTGTTTAACCAATCTGGAGGTGTATTTATCTTTAAGGAATATTGATACATCATCTCCTTTAGTTTTCATGCCTTCAGTTTGAGGTCTGAATGTGTGGAAGGAAGTAACCCGGTATGGGTGGGGTGCTCTCCAAAGCCTTGAACCAGGTCAGTGTGACTGCACAAATGTCTGCGTCTTCCAAGGTGAGGACTGCTAACAGTGAGTGCAGTTTCATGTTGAGACTCCTAGTGTCTAGCAGCATAACCTTGAGGCTGTTTTTAGATGAAGTTTTTACATTGGGAATTTTGTCCTTGTGACACTGTCTAAAAAAGGCACTATGGGGGTGGCAAGAGCCTTAGCCAGTAGACAAAATCCCAGGAGTGATAGATGAAGACCATCTCTGGCAAAGCATCGAAGTCTGTTGATCATGTCATCCCAGGCTGACAGATAGTGGATCCCCTTAGAATGACATCTGAAGCTAAGCCAATTATTGAAGTCAATCATTTTTTGTTTATATTGAGGCATCACCCTAGGTGAAGGTAAAATGCTGCTTAAGGCTAGGGACATACCTGCCTGTGACACATTGTCCAAGAGCTCAGTCGTGTCTCTCTGCATATAGTCCCGAGAGCTATATCTCAAATTGTTCACACCAACATAGACTATGATGGAGTCATAACAGTACCTGCTGTTGAGACAATTGAGTGTATGTGTGATATGGCGCATACTTGCACCTGACAGACAGCTGACTGTAACCTTTTCCTTATCCAGCCTGGTGAGAGGGACATCAGTGTGTCTCGCGATAGAATCCCCTATGACTAATATGTTTGATTTTGTGTTTTGCCTTAAGGATTTGACCGGTGAGACACTGATGCAGGAGCTACTATGTGTAATGAGTTCTGCAGAGGAAGTATTACGTGCAGCATGCTTGTGTTTGTGTTTGAGAGGTCTCTGGTGTTTAGGTATGTTTCTGGTGAGGACCTCTGCATATGTAGGTATGTGTGATGTGGGTTTGGGTGGAGTAGGAGGTGAAGTGTGCATGCGGTTTATTAGAATCGTTTCCTCATGTCAGCCCTTAATGTACTTTAAATTAATCTAGAAAATTCTAAATTTTAAGTAGCAGGCATACTGCCCATAAAAAAATGCCAAACAAAAATAAATAAATAATTACACACACAAAAAAAATCAAAATTTCATCCCACACTATTTTCTCTGTACTCACAGTTACTTCATGTGTTTCAAGTCTCAGTCTGTCTCAGTCACATGAGACAGCCTGAAACAATTGCCAGTGCTCTTTCATGCTTCAAGCTACAGCAGCCTGCACAAATCTTTATTGAGTGACAGTTCAGATGTCCTGGACAAAAACATGAAAGCTCCACAGACTGATGCAGCAACTTTGCATTTGGGATCTTTTGAAAACACAAAAAAGTCACAGAGAGAGCGGTTCAAAAGAGCTTTACTATTACATTCCGGTACCTCGGCCTTTTGCCTTTAAAGGGTACAAAGTTACTCACAAGCTCACAATTTATAACAGATGAACCCCTCCATTATCACATTTAATTAACCTCCTTAAAGTCCCCCATACAAAATTATGCAATAAATATAAAAAAGGCTGAGGTAACGGATTACACTAGTAAAGCTCTTTGAACAGCAGTCTCTGTGATTTTTTTGTTTTTTCAAAATTTGTATTTCAGTGGTGTGTTTAGTATGTTTTAAAAACAGCCTGGTTATCGGAGTAATGTTTTTTGTTTTGTTTTGGTTTTTTTTGTTTGTTTTTTTGTAAAATATCATCAGGAATTTTAAAAATAATGTTTTGATTTTTTTTTAATGGAGGAGCTAATAATAATACTAATTCCACAGTGCATCTCTTTATAATACTGTGTGGTGGGTTTCTTGAGCTTTACTTGGCATGTTCCACAGAGTTGTGCCAGTCTTTTGTCATCCAGCCAATATCTCATCATGGATGAGGCAAAAAGTGACAGAACAGAAGAAAAAAAACACAGATAATAATGAATACCAGTATTAGCGTTTTCCAATTAAATTTTTAGCCCTTTTAATTAAAGTATGAATAACCCAGAGCCAGGCAGAACCTTTACATGTTACCTCTGTCCATAAGGGGCACGGTTGCTAAACCAGATATAAATTTGTGGTTTCCCATCCATTCAGGAACAGAAACCCTCGCAAGTACGGCAAGGGCAAATGGCCAAAAGAGTCCAAGTACAAACAAAAAAGCCAGCACCAGAGTGTTGTAGCATAAATGATTTAATAGTTACATAGCATCATACCGGTTTCGGCACTCTTGCCTTCCTCAGTGAATACACATGCTATGACACCAAGGTACATATATAGTAATTAGAACATTGCTTCCTATTGAGTCATTTCCTCCAGTATCATTAATTAACATAAATAATATTTAGAAAAATAAAATATTTATAGGTGATCATTTAACCCCGGTGAAAAAAAGGCCTCCTAATTTATCAATCCAATATTTTTCTTTGGTATTTAGAATAGAATGCCAGCCTAATTTATTAGATCTGTCCCCCTGGATTTTGTCTATTACAGTGAAATGAAACTGAGCAGTGATGTGTGTAGTATTATGCCTGTACAGGGCATTAGTTAGCCGTTTGTTACGGATGTCACTATAATGTTCAGACATCCAAGTAAGTAGATGATGGGATGATTGTCCAATGTAGAAAGCTGAGCAGCTGCAGGTAGCTAAATACACCACCCAGTCAGATCCACAATTCCTAAAACTTTGAATATCATAAACTCGTCCCGAATTTTTGCTTGTAAATTGTTTGGATTTATATATATGTTTGCAAAAGGTGCAGTGGCTACAAGGAAATGAGCCCAAAAGTTTATCCCCTGTAATAGTGAGTTGATGATACATAAACTGTTCATTACCATGCTTTTTATAATGTGCAAAATGTGATCCCAGTGTTTTGCCTCTACAATATGAAAACTGGCATTGGTCCCCCAATGCCCGATTCAGCTCTTCATTAGCAATTAAGATGTTCCAATGCTTGGACACTACTTCCCTGATGAGATTAATATTACGATCATAAGTTGTGATAAATCTAATCAGTTCTGATTCCCCCACATGAGTTCTATCTTTGTATGTAAGTAACTGGGTCCTATTCTGAACAGATGCCCACTGGCTGGTAGATTGTATGTCCTGTTGTCGATAGCCCCTAACCTGAAATCTATGTATCATATCCTGTTGAGAAACTGCAAATTCCTCCTGATTTGAGCATATTCTCTTAATATGCAGGAACTGACACTTAGGTATATTGCGTATGGTATGGTGTGGGTGCAGACTAGTGGCATATAATAAGTTGTTGTATTAGGGATATTTCCTGTAAACCTTGGTGGCGAGGGTCCCATCCTGTTGTTTAATAACTGAGACATCCAAAAAGTTGATACAATGCATGTCACAGTTCAATGTAAATTCAACACCCCATTTATTTTCATTTAAGTACTGAACAAATTCTGCCAGATATTGCTGGTCAGCATGCCATACCAACCAACAGTCATCAAGGTACCTCCTCCAGATATCCATCTCATTGATGTATATATTGTGTGTGATGTCATATATTAGATGTTCCTCAAGGTACCCCATAAACATATCAGCATAAATTGGGGCAAAAGATGCCCCCATTGCTGTGCCTTTTGTTTGCCAATAACATTCTCCATTGAAATAAAAAACATTCTTGGATAGTACATGTTTGGCCATACAGAGTAATAGAGTATTGAAATCAGCCGAATAAAGATTGGCCTTCTCTAACCAATACTGGAGCACCAATAACCCTGCCCAATGGGGAATGTTAGTATAAAGTGCCTTGACATCCAATGTACACAGTAACCATGTTGGTTCCAATGAGTTTCTGATATGATCCTAAGAAATTCAGTAGTGTCCTGGATACGTGCTCTCACATGCTGTAATAAAGGTTTAAGATAGTGTGTCAAAAAGTCAAAGAGTGGTTCTGTCAAAGATCCTATGCCAGATACAATAGGTCTTCCCGGAGGTTTATCCAGACTTTTGTGAATTTTTGGCAAAAGATATAGAATTTGTTTTGTTGATCATTCACCATGAGTTTGCGCAACATAGACTCCTGAATAATACCTTCCTCAATTGCTAAATTCAAAAATGAGTCAATCTCTTTTATAAACTTATGTGTAGAGTCAGTGGGCATGTGCATATACTGCTGGGGGTTGGACAATTGGCCATTTCCCTCCACCAGATAATAATCTGTGTTCATAATAACAACAGCCCCACCCTTATCCACAGGAATGATTACAATATTAGCATTGTTTTTGAGTTCAGTAAGAGCTTGTTGATCCCCACCTGTAAGATTATGATGCAACATAGTAGAGTCACACAACCTAAAATGAAGATCTTTGAGAACTGCCTGCTAAAAAACACCAACAAATTTGTTCATGGGAGGCACAAATCCTGATTTGACAAACCTAAATTCTATGGATCTTTGAGAGGATTCCCTGGAACCCAAAAAATTTTAAGGTTTAATCCACGACAAAAATCAAGAACATCATTCACCATAATATTTTCATCAATGAAAAAAACAGGGACGTAGTTAAGACCTTTATTAAGCAGTTTCTTTTATTCATCTGTTAATTCCACAGAGGATATATTATGAATGTTGTCATCATGTTCTATTGTGTCAACAACATTTTTCTTATAGAAGTCCCTCTATTGTACTTGCGCTTGTGTTTCCTCCCACCCCTATGCCTGTTAACTCTAAAGGGTGGTCAGTATTCCATGGTTTCTTAGGTGTTGGTGAGGCCTGTGTATTGAGATTTTCTGTGTCGGTGGCTGATGACTCATCCCCAGAGGTACTGCTTGGCTGAGTGGTCATCTCCTTGAGAATGGATCTAGGTATTTTTCTCCTGGGATAGGTGCTAGTAGGATTCTCCCATCAGAAAATGTAACATTCCTTTGATGCTCAAAGGGCTTATCCCTTTGATAATTGGAAATATCCCTGTTAAATTTATGATTTTTTTTTATCTTTGATCTGTTTTTCAAAAGACAATAGGTCCTTGGTCAGTTTATTGAGGCAAGCAGTATAGGTAGGTAGCCCCTCATATTTTTCAAGTCATCACATAGTAGTCTGACCTCCCCAACATTTTCATCGATCATACGCTTATAGTAATTTGATAAAATTTGAACAAAAGCTAAAGAGGCTTTCTGTTGTGCTTCACACCAATCCCTTATCAGTGCATCATCTATCGTGCCAACCAAAGGCTGTATTTTCACCCTTAATCCCCTGGGGGTGATATTTTTGTTAAGATCAGCTTTAAATAGCTTGAGGTGCCAGACATTAGTACGTAGGGTTTTCATGGACGTATAAGAGAATTTAAGTACCTTTATCTGAACTTTTTTTTTTAAAAAATACAGTATTTAAATTGATTTTAACTGTGGCAGGAATATTAACTGAACTGGAAGTTTTGACTCTGCTCTTCAGTTAGTTCCACCCACCCTCCCTGTTTTTGTTTTGGTGTTAATCTTAGTGGCCTTGAAACTGCCCGCCCCTCTTGTAAATTTGTGTTTGGATACTCCTTCTGGGCCCATCTCATTTGCTCACTCAACTGAGTGCAGTGAGATCATATTCTGATTTCAGGCACTCCTACTGTGTACAAAGAGAGCATCTGGGAAACAGAAAAAAAAAAAAATAATAAGCTTGTTTCCTGCCTTTCCTGTTAAGTGGTATAGACTATTTGTAGGCTTCTGAGCCCCCAAGCCCTTCTGTGTTGGAGGGAAGCCTTATAACTTAATTTTTTTTTTCTTATAACTAGCCAGTTTCCTAGTTTCAGCACTCAAATCTGTTTCTTTGATCTCAGGGAAAGAATTTGCTGTTCCAAAACACATACACATAACACAAGCACACCAAACAGCAATCCACACACATACACCTAAACTCTAACACCTAACCCCACACTAAACTATACATACACCACTAACTACCCACTTACCTTAACCCAAACCCTAACCCTAACCCTAAGGCCCATCACTATCGCACAGTCACCTCATCCGCTCCCTAACCCTAACTCACCTAACCCGCCCTAACCCTCATGTCCACACAATCGCACACTTACCTGACTCACGCCCTAACCCTAACTCACCTAACTCACCTAACCCGCCCTAACCCACACGTCCACACAATCGCACACTTACCTGAACACAATCCGTAACTTTCCACCAGAGCGCTGAAAATATTGAAGCAACAGAAATGGACAACCAAATTATTTCCCTAGGAAAGGATCCGGATTTCTATTGCCTCGATATTTCCAGCGTTCGCTGAAAACGGGTCGATATTAGAACACTCAACATTTTGAATGTTCTGTGTTCTAATATAGACCCGATACTAGTCTAAGTTCAAAAGAATTAATCATTTTCACATAGATCAGACTAGCAGAATTATACTATCAATCATGTCTTATCCCTAGCGTATCGATCAATTTTTATCCCTGGAACATACATTTTAATCTTACCGTTACTAGATGTAATGGTCACAGGCTGGATGTACCCACAAAACTAGACATCAAAATGCAACATTCAACTTGAAATGTCCAGATTTTGTTAAGCTCACTACTCAACATGCCTACAGATATTCAAAGCAACATATGAAATAAAAATATCTTGCAATTATTTCAGAAAATCCATCTTCAATATATATATCAGTAACAGTATAATATATTAAACTATCTGCACACAGTCTGTTAACATTTCCCATTCTGTCTAGAATGCCAGTCCAAGCAATTATCTAGTTATAATAGGTAATCTTACTCTCACTAAATGTAATGAATTAGGATAAGTGGAAATTACACACAAACCAAGAGATGTGTCAATCATTTCTCCAGTCATAATTTGAAACAATAAAATATTAATGTTGTATTCCATTTAGTACAATTACCAGTAAGTTAAATTGTGCTTCCACACATTTGTCCTTTATCTCAGTTAGCACAGGCTACACTAAAATCAGTCACTGTCTTGACACCTTAATATAAATGTTTGTGTCACTGGTACATGACACCACCTTCTTATCTCAAATATTCATTAATATCACTCATCTTACAGACTTAGCAATGCCTGGCCTATTGTCTTATGATAACTTTATACTGGGAAATTTTACATCTTCCCTGTCACTCTCCACATAATCACATTTCCATTCAATGGTGTTATAAACCAAAAAAAAAAACACTGTTTCTTACTAGCCAGTTGATAAATTCCCCAAAAGGCATCAGTGAAAGTTACTGGCATCTTGTAGTGGTGTAGATTCCAAGAAGAGGGAGGTGGCTGTTTTGTGATTTTTGTCATTTCTTCTATCTTCCCCTGATTTGTGTAATCTTAGAGATGGTATATATGTAGAATTCAGGGAAGGGGGCTTGTCACCCAAATGGAGGGTACAGTGTGCTCAACAAAAACATTTTTGAATTTTGTAACCTTTTTAAGTATTGTTATAAGTAGCAGCCTCCAAATATGTTAGATGTTTAGGGGTTTAATAAATGTGCAAATTAAATGAAACATGATTTTTCACAGTAAACCCCTATGAACTAATCATAGTCATCTACCACAACATGTTGAAGCAGTCATCAGCTACTACCAAATCATTGCATAACAATATATTTCATATGAAAAGCTAACAACCATCATTTATTATAAGCTTATACTGAAATAATTACAAATCTGATATGGTAAGAAAATGTAAGAGCTAGGACCATGAATAACAGCCTTTATAACTTTAGCCCAACTTCATCTCTCAGCACGGGGTAACACACATGCCAATCACTTAATGCACTAAAATTAATCATGCTACATTCTTACACCCAAGAATAACTTGTCCATTTAATGTGTGTCTTGAATAATAATAAGAAACTAGCCAGTCTAAGACATCCCATTGTTTCTTGCAAAGCACCTGTTAATTAATCCCATCAACCATCCAAAAGGATACACTCTCAGCAGCAGTAATCAAATTACATAATGATCAATTCAATTTACAAGATGCCAAGGCACATTCATCATAATACTTTATCATGATTTGCAGCCTGTCTATATGAACATGAAACACAAGGAAGGTGATCAGTGTTACACTTCATGTTAAATGTCAGCATATACATTTCATGTCAAACCATTCATCATATTCAAATGTCAACCATGAATCTCCACATTCTCTAGTACACCCCTCATGAAGCCAAGCAAGGCCATGCAATTGTTTCATTAAACAAAAACTAAAGATTACTCTGATTTGTAAAATAGTTAATAATATGCATTATTCACGCAAGCATTATGTATAAAAACATAATGGTCACCAACAAAAGTTTAAAAAAAATCCACTTGCAATATATGTAAACACACTTAGCTAGCCATTTTATACAGTTTACATGAATAAATCATATACATTTGATCAAAATTTTAAAATATCATTTAAAACTTAATTGTTCCATTTTGTTGAGCTATAGGAAATGTCTTACATTATATGATTTTTATCCTCGATCATAAATGACAAACCGTAGGTGAGAGGGACCCCCACAGCCATTATACAACTGAACACACAAACATCTGTGCAATACTCACCTAACTGGGCCAAGGTGAGCTCATTTTCAGTGGCAGCCTGGGGAGAAAAGTTCCCACATAGTATGAGTAATACATGGTACATATATATATATATATATATATATATATATATATATATATATATAGTCATAGGCACAACATTATACATCATTTTTAAAGTAAAATATTACATACAGACAGCATAATACATACACTACAACAATATAAAGAGGAGAGTAGAGCACTCTTATCAGAGTTACATACAATAATTGGGAGAAATACCAGCCCTTAGAGAAACAGAACAAGGTTCATAACAATACATTTAACAGTGGAACCATTTGGAGATAGGGAGAGCTAGGAGTGAGGTCTAAGTAAGGTGTAGAATAGTATTATCAAGACAGTTTGTTAGGACCAGAGGGCAGAAGTTAGACTTAGGAGATGGTAGGCATATAGAAACAAAGTGTAGGAATATAGAGACACAGTGTAAAGGTGAGAACAGCTAAAGGTAAGGGATTACTTTTAGGTGAGAACAGCTAAAGGTAAGGAATTACTTTTGAGAGTAGATGTGGCAGGAGAGATATGTAGAATGGAAGAGAGTATGGTTTGAGATATATAGCACAAGGGGAGAGATACATTCAAGTACACAACTAGGTAACCTTTTTTACACAATAGCTGATAAATCATACATGATATTCTTATTATCAAAAATGTATAGGAGAAAACTTAAGTGAGAAGAATCCTACATCCCTGTCTGTAATTAAACAAACAGTCAATGCGTATCAATATCCCCATTATACTAACTTAATCTTACATATACATGTTTGAATGGAGTCATACATGACAAGCAAAGAGGTAACGACTCCTACATTGACAAACACTTATATTATAAAAAATAGCAGTACTTCACCCCACCAATAAGACATGGCAATTCCCCGCAAAGCAATAACCAAAAGCACTTTCACTATTGTTACTCTGTTAAGGTTGTTGCCATATATTTTATTCAAAGATGATAAACACTACTGCTTGCCTTCCAACTTTCAGACAATACATGACAAGTAATAAACTGCATTTATAACCATTTGCTTTCCAGCGGGAAAAAGTTCAACACCATAGAAAAGGCCAGTTTGTATCGTACCTCACACCTACAACATTCCTTATGTAACTTCAAGAATAATGATCTCTGAAACAGACTGATTCAGAAAATGTTTGGTCCACATTAACCAGATGATCCTCAATTGCTATAACACTTGTCTCTGTTCATTACTAGAAATGAAATTTACTAATGTCACCTTAGGTTTTCCAATCAATTCCTCAAAATCAGTCTTTTTCCTGTTTTCTAGTCACTCACTCACTCACTCAGTATCTGTCACTGGCAAATAGTAGGTTGTCTCAATCTCCACCATCATCACAGGAGAACCAGTCTGCTGTGACATCTTAGTTTTCACAAACTCAAGAGAACGCACACATATTATTTTCCTTCCAAACCCACACTCAAGTGCAGATTTATCGGATGTGTTTTATTTTCCAGTGAAACTAGATGTTGCTCTATATAAACATTTTGTCCATAATTCTCAGAAGTTTTACTCCTTATCTTACCATGCCTCTTCTTCAACAGTAAGATGACATTGTACTGCAAAAGTTCACAACTGTCATTTACTCTAGTATGCAATTGCCTAAAACATCTAGCCAACATAGCAAAAATCTATACCAGATCATACATAATCACATCCATTGAAATTCCCAAATATTTTTCAGTGTCTTATAACATTTTCCTGCCTAGTTCATCTTGATCAGGCAAGGCTGCATCTACACCATTAACTGTTGTTTGCATCTTATCTTCAGAAACCATCTTTCTCTCCATTTCTATCCATCTTTCATTCTTCAGCGTGTATACTATAATTAATTTTAACAATACCATCAAACTTAACAGATGTAATCAACATCAAAAAACACCAATCTGCACAGATGTTATCAAAGCAATACCAGGAGATGACCAACCCGTGCAAGATCTAAAACTGGATTATTGTTGAAGTCCTTAAGTGGATGGAACTTAGACAATCAGAACTAGAACTTGCTCCAGGTAGGACTCTCTGGGACCTTGTAATCTCAAATGTAAAAGGAAAGAGGATCTCAGATCTCAAAGTAGTCAGCCAGTTGGGAAGAAATTATTACCTTGTGGCATAGTTCACAATCAGCTCAGTTTAGAGATGAACAAGAGAAAAAGTAAAACATAGAAATGGATTGTGATGACAAAAAAAAAAACAATGATAAAAAACCAAGGCTACTAAATTAATATGTCTGCTCAATTTACACAAAGTAAGAGAGGAATGAGTCATCAGTACATTTAGAAGAATCAGCGATATGGAGGTTGATCCCAGTCTTCTCACAGAAGAAAGAGTCAAGAGAAAGCTCCAAAGATTAAAGATGGAGGAGGCAACGGATCCTGTTGGAATTCACCATACATCTTTTAATGCACTGAAATGAGAATTTGGACTAATTATAAGAAATGGGTAAGATTTCTGATGTGTGGAAAAGGGCAATGTGATTTATTTGCAAGAATCCATCACCAACCTTCAAACCTCACTTAGTTCTAAACTTAAACAATGCTATAACATCATTGCCAGATTCACTAGAAGCAAACCTTACTGGACCCACCACTGTTTAGCACTAAAAACACTTATCCAGCTCGCACTTTCTCAAAACCTATCTTATACTTAAAACTCACCTTAATGCATAAAATCATCCATACCCCATCTGCCTGCCCAGCAATTATACCCCTGCTACAATACTATCTTCCAAATCTTCCCCTTTGATCAAATAATAAACAACTGCTTACCATCTACAATCCGCAAAGGGTTGCTGTAGTCAGTCTCTATTCAAATAGTGTAGTTAGAACTTGGAATAAAATTCCTATATCAATCAGGTCTATAACATACCTTGATCTTTTCAAACCATTGCTAAAAGACTTCATCTCTGCCTCCTCACTTTGTCTCTGCTCCTCATCTGGGACATTACTCCCTAACACCCTTTATCACCTTTCTTATACCTCCCTTTAGAGAACTAAATCATTTAACTTGCTTAACCCCTTCTAGTATCTCATTTTATTGCACTTCTTAAACTACTTCTAATCAGCAAACCAAATTACTATTCCATCACTACTTCTCTGTTAACATCCAGACTTGCTTATCTCCTCTAAGACCTCACTCTGTTGTATTTCTTAAATTACTCCTACCTGTCTCATACACTACTCTTCTATCTGTAAAGTCTTAGTACAAGGCTTGTAAATTTAATGTTTGTGAATATTTTATTGTAATGACTATTATGCTATGTATTCACTGAATTTGCATTATAAAATGTGTTGTTGTAAATATTGGTTGCATTAAATATGATTAACCTTGGAGCTTTTCTCCCTGGGGCTCCAATGAAAAAAGGGCACCTGTGCCCAGTCAGACTATACCGATAAATAAATGTCAATAAATAAGAGCGAAATTGAATACTATCAACCTTTGAGTTTAACCAAACTTATAGGGAAGGAACTGGAATGACTGCTGCTGATGGAAAGAAATTTGGAACATCTGAAAGCATGTGGATCACTGGATCGAGAGTATCATCGTAGCATGAATTCATAACTGGCATTAATTGTCATCTATCAATGAATTCCATATGAGCTCGCCATGGATTGTTTTTAGTTCCCTGCATTTATGTCTTTAATATGAAAAGGATTCCAGTGCTCCAGTAGACTGAAACTGAATTCTACTATGCCTGCAATAGGATGCCTGTACGTTTATAAGCTCAACAATTATCGAAACATTTGTGGATCTTAGTGGGCCTTGATTCCTTGCTTCTTTACTTTTGGAATTATTGCCCATTTTTGAACAGTCTCTATTTTGCCATTTTACACCATTTGAACAGTGCTTGTTTTACTGGGCTTGCAATCATTGTGCTTTTATAAGAATTTTCTTTCTCATGAGTTCTATTTTATCAACACTTGCCTTCATTCCCAAGGGTGCTTGACTTTTACTGGCCTAATTTTAAGATCCATTAGTGAGTTCCTTATTTTTTTGTCATTAGTGAAGTATTTATATGTCATTTTGGCCACTGGGGTATTTAACCTTTTACATATTTATTAATAACATACTATATTATTTAGTTTATTTTACATATTTATCTATAAATTATTGTATTTACTATTGGCGTTATTTCATCCTCTTAGCTCTCCAATTAAACTTTTTACTTTGAATAATTATTTTCCAGTGACTGATTTTTCTTGTCATCAACATTGTTTTCAAACATTTTAATTATAGGCTTTAGTGGTGCTTATGACAAGGACTGGGCAGTACAGAGGTGTAGTAGGTAGCATTATCATCTCCAGCAAGAGGTTCTCTGGTTTGGTTATTGGCAAGAGTCTGAATATTTCCAAAAAACATACAACTGTTCACCAACTACATCGGCAAAGGGGGTCTTGGAGGTCTAACTTGTGGACTACACCAGTGTTATGTAGTTCCCACCATCTGGTAAAACACTATAATAGACTGACCAGATTTTGTCCTGCATGATGTACCTGCAGAACACTCTGGTCAACTCAAGCTGTAGAACACTCTGCAGAACACTCTCTCCTGGAGTTCCAGAAAAACTGATTTGAAATAAGCCAAGCATTAGATCAAACTTGCTCCATTGGTCAGATATGACATTTATAATAAACACTAATCTGGACAACAAGTTTGGTCCTAAACTTGCAGTCTTAGTACCACCTGGGTTCTCTATGGTACAGTACCACAACTAGGCTCAGATAGGGGGTTGCTGTTATATTCTACTATTCAGCCACTGAACTATGGATGTCTAGAACAAGGTTTATGATCTCTTCTGAGATTGTTATGGATTCAGGAGTAAACTGTTGTTACCTTTACACCTGCCATCTACCAGGTAACAGGACGAGATTCCTTCAACAATTCATAGTGTTCCCTGACTCCTTGGTTCTGACCTCATCCAGATGGCTTAGCATGGGTGATTTTAATAGCAATGGTTGACAAGGAGTCACTGACTTCTGTAAAATAATTATTATGTATTATGTAGGAACTCAAGTTTACATAGGCTGTTCCTCTGATGTTTATAAAATTGGGCATACCCTTCACATAGAGGTCCGTGTAGAAGAGGTAACCATGTGGTAAAGCCTGTCACTTAGTCTGATCACTTCCTTGCTCAGTTCATGGCTGACCAAGAGAGGGTAATTTACTTATAATGCAGAAAAGCTTAGTCTGATCACCCCAGACCTATTATGCCCTGTTTTGTGCTGACCACTCCAGGTTTGTACTACCAGCTCTGAAAGCCTCTGTGGATCTTTTGGCCACAATTCATAAACAAACTGCCAATTTTCTGCCACATGGTTCTATTTTGATCTTCACAAACCTAAAAAAGAACTGACTGAAGGATAGAGTGCAGGTGTCATCATACTATTGTTCTCTTGGACAGACTTTTACTGGATCATCATTGTACAGTATACCAGGCATTGGTATCCTGTAAGAAGTCTTTACACATGCCTTTGAAGATCTTTGTGGTAACAAACTGAGCAGTTGCTCTCTTCACTTGGTGTGAAATTTTTTTATTACCCACTTCCAATGATTTTGTTTTTCTTGTCTGTTGGATACAAATCACTGGAAGCAGCAAACATACAAGTCTTGCATTACTTGTGTCATTTTACATGATGGCATTGGGTCCTGTCCTTTACCAGACTGTGCACACTTCATTTAGGGTTTTTCCAGAAGTTTTGAAGGAAGCCTTGGTTATCCCATTCCTTAAAAAGACTCTGTTACATCCTGATGATCTGATTAATTAAAGGTGTATCTTGAACATGCAACCTGTTGGCCAGGCTCTTGAGAAAGTGAGTTACATGCTGCTGGACTCTTGTTTGAAAAGTAGGAACATCACTGATTCATTCCCATTTTCAATATAGAAGAAGGACTGCAAAGACTCTTACTAGGGTCTTTAATGATCCCCTGTTGGTGGAAACGAGCACCAGTATTCTGTGTCAGCTCTGTTGATCACTCATCAGCATTTGACATTATTGTCTAATGGATCCTGTTTGAGCACCTTAGATATCTGTATGTTTCTGCACTAGTAATCTGGGATTGGTTTGCATCTCTCTTCTTCAGGTGAAGTCAGAGAGTAGTGTCCTAAGTCAACATCAGCATCTCTTAATCTTCTGCTTTTCCATGCGGTATCCCACAGGGCTCAGTTCTTGGATTGCTGTTGTTTTCAGTGGTTTTACATTGTTTAGAAGCCATTATTCAAGAAAGAGGTTTGCAATATTATGTATTATGATAATGACACACAGCTTTACCTCTCCTTCCTGCAGATGTTTATTTCAGCTGTAAACAAGAGATGGATCCAAAAAAATGGACAAAGTCAGTGGAAGCTCCATACCTAACTATGGTTATCATGGCTATTCTTGCCACTTTACAGATTTTGTCTTCACCTGTTTTGACTCCCAGTACAATTTAAAGTGGGGACAGATCACAATTTGCATTAAGGGTGCATAATTTGAGGGAGCCATTTGATGACAAGCTGACTCCGTAAGCCCAGGTTTCAGCCACTTCATCTCAAGACCTCTATCCATGCAGATCATCATAGCCCATCAGCAGATCTTCTTGTTGTGTTGCATGCCTTGGCCTCTTCTCACATGTACTACAGTAATGCTTTTCACCTACTGCTTCTGAATTTGAGACTAGATCAATTGCAGTTAATACAGAACTCCACTTTATCAGTGCCCTTGATCTCCTCAGCAGCCCCGGATTTAGGTTGACTTGAGCCCATAGGAAGATAATGAATGTCCTGTTGACCAGATGAATGAGGACAGGTCCTGATGGTAGGAGATGGTCAATGGGGGGGTAGCAGTTATGCAGGAAAGGAGTGTGCAGCTGAAGGGAAAACTTTTGCAATGATAAATGTGGAAAGGGGCCTTGGATAGTCCTGCCAGATTAACTAATAGTAAGTAAATAAAGTTATAAATCAAAGTTGTTTCAGAAACTGTGAGGTATTCAAAGAGGCATCACAAATAGAAAAATATGCTATCCCCAACTGAAAACTATTTAGTAGTAGGATATCATCTTAAGAACTGCGTATTTATAATGTATAACAATATAGACATGACAAACGTCAGCGAAAAGTAACAAATCAGCACAAAGTCTTCTCCAGAAGCTACAAACTTCAGCGAAAATTAACAAATCAGCACAAAGTCTTCTCCAGAAGCTATATAATGACAGAGAGCATAATAAGAACATTCCTGAAAAAAAAGCATTGAGTACATGATAAAAATATGTAAGTATCTCAAAGGGATTATAAAGTCCACGTGGGTTTCACACTAAAAGAGAAAAGAGAAGATACGAAGCAGCATTTGAATATACAATGTGGGCAGCTCAATGAAGACACAAGGAAGTAGTTTTTCACAGAAGAAGTGGTAGCTTATTGGAAAACCCTTCTTAAAGAGTTTGCAGGCTCAAAATCTAAGATACAGTTCCATAAGGTAGGATGAACATAAAGCAATTCTTCTGAGTGTTACAGAAAAATCAGCTGTTGCCAATTAAGAATTCGAGCTGGACCTTCTATTTATGACAAAAGTCAGATAAATAAACTCTAAAGACCACACTAATATTCTTGAAAGTAATATGCATCCAAAATGTATAATAAGGAATAGAAACTTTCTGAAATATGATTCCTAACCCATACTTTTGTATTTTCTCTATACCAAAATGAAGTGCTAAATGCTGTTGAAACTTTGAGGCCTAGAAAATTCAAACCTACTTCAAACTGTATGAGGCATAATAGAAATTAAAACTCTGGTATTATGCTAAGAACAATTCACATGCAGACAAGAAAAAAGTAAAAAAAAATCCATGAGTATCTTTTGTATCAAATGAGACACCATGAGAATAAATTAAAAATTATACAAAAAAGCAAAATTAACTACGTTTTTGGAGGGATACAGCCCCACTATATTACTGCTATTTATTTTTATTATTATTTATTATTCCTTGTTGATATGAATAGCTGCACCTGCCTTACATCCCTTCTAATATAGCCTCACTCCAAAACTTCAAAATCGCAGCAATGAATGCAACATTCATTTATTTACAAATCTCTGACTTTTATAAATTAAAACTCTGTAAAACAATGACATTTCAAGTTTATACTAGGTAATGCATTTCAGCTAATCAAACTACACCACAATTGTTTGCCTTGACAGTCTTAACTGTTCATTCTACATTCACAGTGCATATTTATAGACTTGTTCCTTCACCCTAGTTTATTTCTGAAGAAAGCAAATCAGATGAGTTTTATTATGCAATAGGATATAATGCATTTTTGGCATTAAAAAAAATCACCATTTGTACTGATGAAATTTAGTTTCTAGGTTATACTTTAAGGCTTTATAGATTAAGCAACTGTGAATTCATTGGAGGCAACAGAAATACTATTTATCCAGAAGGTAAAAAAGTTGAGTACACGAGGAAGATCAAGCAGCCCCTGTTTATTATCAGATACGAATTTATGCTAATGGTTATGAAGGGCTGCATATGAAAGGGAGTTTAAAAATAAATAAAAATCTGTTGGCTCTATATTCAAAAATAAAAAGATTAAGTAACACAGACAGACAGCCACTATTAAAATATATAAGATTGGTGGTGACATTGTTCAGCTTACAGGGGAGACTCTCAAAATTATCTCACAAAGCTGAAGGTAGTTTAAGCATGAAAACACTAAGGACAGAATGGATATGCCCTATGATATTAATAAGAACTAAAGGACACACACCACTGAATTCATTGTCCATCAAATCATGAAGAAGAAAGAAATTTGCAAAGAATTGCAGGAATGCATATGTAATCTTTTTTTTTTTTTTTTTTAAATGGCAGATGAGGAAGAGACAGGATCTATTAACCAGTTGGCTTTAGTTTAGCAACGGCAAGAACTATGGAAAGATTTGTTGAAAACAAAAGTACAGATCAGTAGTTGAAAAGTTGAAACTGGCTCATTATTAGGGTAGCAGAGGATTATCTGCACAGTTAATTCGGTTAGAATAGTGGACAACATAGCAAGCAAGGGAGGGATGAACAGCCGATTATGTTCCTTAGAGGAAAGAGGGGGGAGATCAGCACTGCAGCGATGCTTCGTGATGGTAGTCAGGGTGCTAGACCAAGCTAGGATCAGGCAAAAAGCAGATTTGCCATATTCTTTCCTTTTGTCAAATCCATCAGTAACATATCTCATCTGAGTTCATGTGAAAGAGATCCCCATTCACACACTTCAAGATAAATACAATATTTTCCATGCTGCTACAACTTGTGTATCTTACAATTTGTGCTATGAGTGCTTTCAAAGTCTGAAAGATATAATGCAATGAATTCAAGAAAACCAAGCTTCAATGGATCTTATATGAAACAGATGTTATGTTATGTCAGCCAGTTATCTTGTTAAGGAATGTAAATTTTATTCAACACCAGAAGACTGAACATTATAAAAAATGCAGCAATCATTAGACTGAACTCATTCAGCAACACACAACTATAAACTGCATGGAGTTTGGACAGAACATTAATGCAAAGCACATGAATTCAGAAGGAAAATAAATGATTATTTATGATGGTTTGAACACTGAGAGGCATGTCACAGTATTAGCAATTAAAAGAAATTAAGATTGATTTTAGGAAGAGCAGTACATTCCAAATAACAGAACCAGCTCCCAGATGAATAACAGAAAAAAAAATAATAGCTAGAGTTATTTTTAGATGAGGTACTCAAAACAAAAATAGGAACTGCATTAAATTTGATGCAGTAACAGGGGAGAGGCACAAGTCTGAATACTATTACAGAGGTTAGTTCATAGACTATACCATGGCAGTGCTTTATTAAAGAAGACCATCTCATACAGTTTGCCAGAGGTGACAAAATACCTGTCATAAACCATATGTCTATAATATGTTTGGAATCAACAGCAAGCCAAGGCTATATGCTGGCATGTCTCAATAAGAACACGATGTGCTTACTAAAAACAGTTAGGAAATATGCAGCCATGGTAGCAGTAATTAGAAGTTTAGAAGTTTATTGTTACTCTGCATTAAACAGCAGAGACAAAAGTGACTCTTAAAAACACAAATACAACACAAGTTACGTAATTCAAAGTATGCAATCCCATAGAATCAATGTGCTGATTAACCAAAGTGGCAAACAAGCCTGGATTGTAAAATACTTAAACAGGCAGATAAGAACAGGAGAAATGCATCAAAATGTTTCACCTCCAGCTCCATACAGTAGAGGGATGAAGCCCTGATGACATCCCAGGTGACTCCTGTTTGATTAGTGGCATAGGCAATGAAGAAGCACTATGGGGTCAGATTGGCTTGAACTGCTAATGTCCGCTCAGCATCCTGGGTCCAAGAAGATGGCATGATGCACCACATTGTTGACACCTACTGAATAGTAGATTATTGCCCACCAAAGAGGACAGAGCAGGCTTGCCGTTGAGCCAGGGATGATGTGAGTGGGACTGCACACATCAGTCTGCACTCAGGTACCACTGCAAGTCAGCAGATTACTGATGCAGATGGCTAAGGAGGGATGTTGGGAGAACTTCCAAAGTACCAATCAACTGGTCTAATTACTATTGAACAACTCAACAACTCTCACCTTCTGAAGAGTAAATGGGACAATCATGATCTTTGTTTCTTGTCTCTGAGGAAATAAATACATCAGTATTGCATAAGTAGAGGACCACTGGTTGAAATCCTTGTAGGAATTAAAAAAATGCATTACTTCATCCAAGGTGTGAGAGCACATTCCTCCCCCCAGCACAATACATAATATAATCAGATAAAAAGGGAAAAAGAGAGACATATTCCCTGTATCACAGCTCATATGAACTGCTATAACAAATGCGAGCTTTGGAAACAAAGATTTTGATTCCTATTTCAAGCATGCACTTTAACGAATCCAACTGATTTAGCAGTTTGTTTGAATACCCTGGTTCAGGAAGCACAGTAATGCCCTCCCCCCTTCAACATCTATAACTGACTACCTTGAGTTTGAAATGACATAGGACATTGTCTTTTCAAGCACGTAGTTTCGAAATTGTAAATGCATGTATTTTCATAAACAACTGTACATTGAAGAGTACATAAATAATAGGAAAAACAAATAAATACCAGGTCTAGGAAGCCAGAGAACCAAAGCAGATTTACTAATATCACCCTGCAAAAATGTCAGTGACTGTAGCCTTGGGAAGATGGCACCATTGCATTTGAAGTCTATGTATGCTCAGTAGCTGACTGTAGCCTTGGGAAGATGGCACCAGTGCATTTGCAGTCTATGTATGCTCAGTAGTTGACTGTAGCCTTGGGAAGATGGCACCAGTGCATTTGCAGTCTATGCATGCTCAGTAGCTGACTGTAGCCTTGGGAAGAGGGCACCAGTGCATTTGCAGTCTATGTATGCTCAGTAAATGATTGTAGCCTTGGGAAGATGGCACCAGTGCATTTGCAGTCTATGCATGCTCAGTAGCTAACTGTAGCCTTGGGAATACGGCACCAATGCATTTGCAGTCTATGCATGCTCAGTAGACATGTCCGAGCTCACTGTCTGCCTTATTATCAATGACATTGATCTGCACCAAATCACTCAAATATGGCTTTAGGGTGCATTTCATCCCCACCAGGTGGGAGTTACAAGAGCGCCTCCCCTGATTCCAGGTTCCTTGACCAACCTGGCAATTAGTTTAAGTTCAAATCCTCATTAGTCAAGGGCAAGCTCACCATGTGAAGGGTCAGGGGAGGCTAATTGGATACCAGACTTTCCTCAAAGATGATATGAACTAAACTTGTCTTAAGATGTTGTCCTTGTTTCAATGCTCTGACATATGTATGGGGCAATGAAGAGGACCCTCTTGCCAGTCTTGATGTGAAAAGCTCTCAGCCACTTCCATCCTTATGAGGTGGGCTAGAAAATGCTCTTGTCTTTGACACCTATCCTTGTCAAGTGGCCAAACAGCTGTTCCTGCCTTTGACACTACATAACTGGGCTGTCTCTCTAGCTCCTGTGGCATTTATCAGTACTGTGGCCTCTCCCAATAAAGAGACAGCATTTTTCAGGATCTTGGCTGAAAATTTGTCAGCCATATGAACTCTTCTTATAATACCTAGGCATCTGAATTCAGGATAAGTTTTGCAAGGATCAAAGCCCAAACTGTACAACCAGCTAAAAAGAAAAAGAGGGCTCATGGGATGATTGCAATTATGTAATCGGAGCATTTCATCACAGGGCGCATTATCCAGGCAGAAGATCATCTCCATATGTGAGACCTTGCTGAAAAATACTGAATTCCATCTGAACAATTAATATCCAAAAAGGACCCATACAAGAAAGAGATTTTAATTCAAAATCATCCATTCTTTATCTCAAAGGATTAAAAAAAAACTTTACATTTCTTGCAAGTGATTTAGACTTCTTTAATGTCCAGAATGATAATACAAACATCAGATTTTGTGTTTAGAGCTACATGTCTTTTTTCCTTCTTTAAAAAATATAGCCTATTAGTGGAGGAAGGAGTCTTGCAAACTATCTTAATTAGTACACCTGTGTACCTTGAGCCATTCTCTGATAGCGCACTTCCAAATAGGTACACAAAAACATTTAAATTTCTAAATCCATCTGTGAATTGAAGTATTCACTAAACCTTGAAAAGCTACAAACAAGAAATTAGATGCAAGACTTAAATGAAAAAGCAGTTTTAATTTATCAGAAATAAGCAGTTAAACAGTGACGTGCTTAGAAACCTTAACCACTCTGGCCCACTCCGTCAATGTCTCAGAACCAGACTTCATATCACTAATCATGTCTTTTCCATTCTAGGCACCAAACTCTGGGAATCCTTACATACTAATCTTAAAAAGCTCACAATTTAGCCATCATTCTATGCTTAGCGTAAGGATGTCCGAGTCAGTTTGCAAATGCTTTCCTCTGGACACATCACCTAATCCTCCACTCTCCCCTTCACCAGTCAGGCACATTTATGTGGCTTCTCTTCTACATTATATACATTGTATAAAGTTAATTTGTGTGTGCCCTTACTTCTGCTATCTTTTAAACTTTGTGTTCCATTCCTTCGCTATTTAACCCTTCTTCTTCCTTCCTTACACTAACCATCCCTTCCTAGTGTCCCCTGTATAGAGTACTTTATTACAGTTATTGATTCATTACTGTCTTCACACAACACTTTATTTTCATAAGACTTCTTGGTAACTTGCTTGTCAACTGTAATTTATATTTGTCTGGGCTGAGACTGAAATAGGTCCATTTGGATCAGTACTCTACACTGGTTACCAAACTGAATGAATGAATGAATGAATAAAAGTGCTCAGCATAAGAACACACCTCCTATCATCTTATCTCCATCTTGGAAAGTCTAGAGCTTGAGAAATGTTGTAACTTAACTCTGTGTGCTAGAAGAGAGGAACTTACTATGTGTAAGGGGTACACATAATATCTGAAAGAAGACTTTTGCAGAAAAATCTTACTCTCTTCTAGTGATGAAGGAAAGGTTGAATGTAAAAAAGTAAATGAAAAACCAAGGAACTAACTTCAGCATTTATTTGATTTTAGTCATAGCTTTTTTTGTTTGTTTATTCACATTTCTAAAAAAGTAATGATACACTACTTATACTGGGTTAGTTAGTTTCAACGAGGCACAGATCATGGCCTCAGGCTGCTGAGCTGCAGCTCATCTAAACTGAGTTAAACTTTCTATTTATTTACTTACTAGATTATTTTGTCTTATTTAAAATTTCTACCAAATAAGTGGCTTTCCTTTTTGAAATACAGAACTTGTTCAACTATGCACTGCATACATGTTGTGTTCCAATTGGTGCTTTAAAAAAGTCAGATTTTTCCACAGAGCTATTTATTTTATTACAATATAGCATTAAGGCATAGTTCTCCCTGGTAAATAAGGTGATTGTACCTTAATAAGCCATACTCCCACCATTTCTGGGAGATATCAATGAGGTCTGGATGGACTGACAGACTTTTAGCTGCAGCTTACCATCTCCTATTACTTCAGGCTAACTCAGGTGACTGGTGTTTAAGACAGCCCAAGAATATTAAGACAGCCGTTGACTTCTTGTGCATTACTGTGAGCAGAGAGAACTTCTTTTTATTAAATATATTTTTTTATTTTTTGATTTGTATTGGTGATGACTATTTGTTCTGTTGAAATGCCACTGCCAGAGAAGATGTAGGATGGTATATACACTTTTATACAGCTGAGTTAACAGTGTGTGCGTGTGTGTGTGTGTGTGTGTGTGTGTGTGTGTGTGTGTGTGTGTGTGTGTGTGTGTGTGTGTGTGTGTGTGTGTGTGTGTGCTTGCAGTAGCGATTGCAGTGGGTAGCAGAATATATGTCTAATAGCAACGAGCTGAAATGCAGTACTGTAGCCATTATTCATTTGTTTATATGATCATCTATTCATTTGATCACAATAAGACATCTGTGATAGGCATGAAGACAATCAGTGATTGAAACTGACAGACCTGTGCAGTCATTTAATCACAACAAAATAGACAATGATATGGCTTGGCAATGCTAATTTGTGTTTGAATGAAACAAGTTGCAATGAATGTGTCAATAATAAAACCCTGAGGAACAGCTGAATTCAACAACATTTTTCAGTTGGTAAAAGGGTAGCTATTAGCTTGTTGATCTTATGTTATATAGAATAGTAAACAGCACATATCAGACACTGATTGTCCTCAAATTGAAAGAAATCTCAAGCAGCCTTGACAGCTGTTTGCCATCAGTTTAGTCTCTTTCAGCATTCCTTGTTAAAACATATTGTCATTTGCCCTTTTTTACACTTAAAAATTCCTAAGTGTGCTTCCTATATTCTTTCTAACATGAGCTGTGGCTGGTGTGACGAAAGGATGTACTGCCAGCACAGCTAGCTGGAATTTTGTAAATAATTATATGTCATTTGTGAATATCAAACTAATTATATAAGATGTTTGTGTTGTAAATGTATTAAAACGGTATGCCATGTGTATTTCAAACTGCTCTGTACAGATGTTTGTGTTGAAAAGGTATTTGTAAAGTACTATGTTTAAAATGTATCAACAGTGTGCCCTACTGGAAGAGAACAGAAGTGTACATGCACTATTGTAAGTGTTTAAAATGTATATATTTTAATAGTGGAAACTGGAATACAGGAGGTTAACCTCAGTTCTGCAAACTTTAGAAAATATATGAAATTAAATTATTTTATAGGCTATGCCATAAAGACGTTTCAATGCAGCTAGAGACACAAAGTCTGTACTAGGATGCTTTCTGCATTGCCATTAGGGTGAACTAATTGCTACTTTGGAAGCATGAAGGAATGCAATTGTTTTATGACTTCCAACATCTGCCAAAGATCTGAGCAAAAGCCCTTGTATGACTATTTTTACAGGTAGATGCTAAATGCTACCAGCTGCCAACAATGGGGATTTGGCCTGGAAACTAGAAATCAGATGACCAGAAATGATGTCATTCTGCAAGCTGTCCCAATAGTAATATTTTAGATATTATTTTGAGAAGTCTCTTTGTGAGACAGAGCATTCTGTCTTGGACCTGACAACAACAAGAGCCATTCACCACATCTGCCTTGCTCTAGTAGTAAGTTACTGGGGAACAGTATAATTCTCTTAGATACAGTCAGTAATATAGAGAAGCTTAGTTTATATTTTGTCTTTATTTGTGTGAGCCTGTACTGCAATGTTGTTTGAAATATTTCATGTGGTTTTGAACTCTGACATCACTGTGAATATATACTGAGTATTTTCTTGTTCTATTTCATATTATTAAATACATTTAAATCCTTCATTGTAGCTGATCTGTGTAGAGATATTTAAGTTTTAAGAGTACTTGCATATTTATTTGGTGACACTGTGTGGGTCACTCCTAATAGCCTGGCTCTTGTTCAAACTACCATTTGTATTAATATTAATATTACACAGTAAGATTGGTCACCCTTTGTTAAGGGCATTAAGGTAGCTGGCAGGAGTGACTGGTGGTAATGGAAACTACCTTATAGTCTAGGCAGAAGGGAGCACAGCTAGTAAACCTGTGCCAGCCTTTCCCAGGTTTGTGTAAATCAAATAGTGTGTGTGTCAGCTACTTGGACAGGGACACAAAGCACTGGTTGGACATAGAGGGTGCTGGAGATCTTGGCTTGATCACTCAGCTGAGTTCTCAACTCTATAGCTGTGCCAGTGGGGAGTCTTACTGGGGATATGGAGAAAAAGGGAGAAACCAGCCCCGGATTAACTGTGGTCTCTGTGTGCTCTTAAGGGAAATTGCACTTGATGCACATAGGTGCATCTGAAAATACTGTGTGTGCACCTGTCATCCTCTCAGTTTTATGCCCCCCCCCCACAGGTGCCAGTGATGAGGATTGAGGCTCCTTGATTTCTGGTCCAGTGGTGGGTCATCACATATTAATTGCTGGGCAGTGGTGGAATATCCACATCACATATTAATTGGTGGGCAGTGGTGGGATATTCACATCACAGCTGGTTTGGCACAATTACCCT